>NC_054536.1:69866143-70163643 GCF_017654505.1 Polyodon spathula
TCGCCTGCACAATGTTATAATGAGCTGGAAGCTCATGTCTGAAAGAATGTTAAAAATTTTACAGAGAAAAATGTCAGTATAAAATATGCATGCCAAATTGAAAGGTGGCTGCAAGTTTGATCAGTCAGACTGGTTATGTTTATGTTGCTTTTGATCCACATGACATGAAAGAAAACAAAAAATTGAAAAATAAAAAAGTAGCTGATGATTGGCAACCCTGTAATCATTTGAAGATGGGTTCTGCATTCATTTTGTAAGGTTGACTCATTTCCCCAGTTGTACTGGCGCTTGCTGGAGCCATCCCTGGAACACAGCACAAGGACGTTCTGTCAGAATGTTTCGCTTAATGAAACCAAAATGGTCACAGTAGACAATTTCATAAATACATGAATTACAAGCTCTCTAAATAGCAATTTTTGTTTTGCATTATTAATATAATTTTATTTCTGTATTATTATGCACCAGCATAAGCCACAGTAACTTGATATATGAAATATAATGAAACAGTGGTAGTAACATCATAAAGAAATACAAGGAATATAATAGCATATAATAGTTCACAATAGATCTGTATGGTATGTAAGTAGAAGGCTTTAACACTGCATGGGGTATACATGTATGAAACAATCAATTTTATAAATGCAATAGATCTTAAACAGAGCAGAGATTGAAGAAAGATCAATACTTATTCAATGCAATCAATAACAATTTGACAATTGTGATGTTGTGACAAAATTATCTAAAACCCATTTATATTTTAAATAAAAGTTATTGTATAGTGATTATTTAAATCATACATTTTCAGTATAACTGAGAACATTAATAATTGCTTAATAATGTGTATCACCAATATACTGTATATATAGTGGGCCATTGCATTCTCTGTAAACTAATAGTGTAGTTGTATGTACTTTCACTTTATTATTGATAGTGCTGTTACATTTTACTAATGACTTCACTTTAAAGACAATGGGTTGTGCAGATCTACCATTAGATGGCACTAAAGAGCATGGAGCGCATTATGTGATTCGGATCAGTGAACCTTTTGACGAACCAGTGGTTCAAAAGGCTCAGTAATTCACAAGGTTCCATTTTTCCCATCACTAGGTTTACGAGTAATGGGTTCTCTGCACACCTGAAAGTAAATACATATGCCATTTTCCTTTGTGGTAGCTCATGTTTAAGGAGAGGAAACGTCACGTTTCCTAGACAAATCAGTTGCAGTTGCTAGTTTTGCACTATATTTTCATTGTCAGTTTACGGTCTCGGTATGGGAGTACGGCAGGAAAATGTCAGCACCCTGGATGAGAGGAAAATTTGCTTCCAAATGTCTTTACAGTCAGTATGAAAGTGAATTGCATTTGATTGGTACTCAGGTGTAAAGGTGAGGGAAGGACAGCTTTTTTTGTTTTGAGATCAACACGTTAATAAATAGGTGACTATGTAATACCTGCTGACAAATATTTCTTAAAGGTAATTACTCGCAAAATACGAGTATCAGCACAGCCCTAATGAATATACAAATAAAAAAAAATTGTAAGCATACCAAAAGCCAGAATTGTGGTTGCAGTGCTATTATTCATAAAACACATAATTTCCACTTGATATTGTGCTTTTTTACCAAGTGGTAACAAAGTTCTGCAATGGCTGACAAACAGCCCGTTTACAAAAAAAAAAAAAAAAAAAAAAAAGAAAAAGTGTGATACAGAACAGTACAAGTGTTTCAATACAGTATTCCCTGTGTGTGTTTTTGATGGAGAACTAGTCAGTTTAGTTGCTGATTTTGCATTGACAGTTTTCATACGGATGTTTTTCATTATAATAGTAACTGCTTATACAAGATGTAAATCAATGCAAATGGTTCAGTGCTGCAAAATGGAGCAAGCAGACTTTCAAACAAGTGACCGTTCCAGTGATAAATATACTACAATTTTTTATATATCTTTTGAAGATAAATTATTCTGCTGCCTGATTCAAACATTGTTTTCCATTAGCTGCATCAGTTTTAAAAATAAACAACTCAATTTCAAGACTGTGCATCTCACTAAAAGGTATTCATATATACAATTTGTAATAATAATAATAATAATAATAATAATAATAATAATAATAATAAAACAGGTGAAAGCTCTCCAGAACACTGAGATAGTACTAACAAGCAACCTAGAACCATTAGCTCTCAAGGCTAAAAACACTGAAAGTACTAAAGTGCTCTGAAAAAAGCAGCACTTTTCTCATGATAATAAGCTTCAGCAAGTGCGCACACCTGCAAAGAAGACTCAACCAATATCTCCATCCATTACTGTAAAAATAGGAACAAACTACTACTAATATAAAGTAGAAACGGAAATGGTGGGCAACAGAGAATGACATTAACAGTCCCAGACAGCTTGTTAGCTGAAGTGAGTTTTAATTAGTTATTTCCAGCTAGCAAATGAGGAATTATCAACAGCTCTAAACAAGCAGAGACAATCGGCCCCAACGAATGAGCAGAAATGGATTGTTAAGAATTATAATTCGTCAGCTTTGTTCTCTGGTTCCTTTTGAATAGTGATGTGTCTTTTATGTTCTTTTAAGAATCAAATGTTGATTTTTATGTTAACCTACATTTTTTTTTTAATTAAAAGAAGTTAACAGCCTGCTTATTAATTAGCCCTCTTTATACTAACACAAATGCTAATGTGGCCATTTTCCATACCCTAGCTTGATAGTGTTTTGACCCATTTGTTTTAAAAGGTCCATAACATTTGAATGAAAACAATATACAATGTTTGGTATAAAGGATAGTTCATGTTAATTTAATTAGAAATGTGGCAAATTATTACAACTGTTATTACAGTTATTGGCATCATTTATATTCTTAATTTATCAGACTGGTTTCCATCTCTGGCGGCACGTGGAGTAGTGGTTAGCACTGCTGGCTCATAGCATCTGGGTCCTGGGTTTGAATCTGGCCTAGGGGGTCTGTCTGTGTGGAGTTTGCATGTTCTCCCCGTGTTCATGTGGTTTTTCTCTGGGTACTCCAGTTCCCCCTTCCCCCCCACCCCCAAGTCCAAAGACATGCTGGTCAGGTTGATTGGTCACTCTAAATTGCCCTTGGTGTGTGTGTGTGGTGCCCTGTGATAGACTGGCGTCCCATCCAGAGTGTAGTCCTGCCTTGCGCCCTGTGTATGGGTTAGGCTCTGGTTCACCACAACCCTGTAAAGGATTAATCGGTTATTGATAATGGATGGTTTCCATCTCATTTTAAGAGCACAATTAATTCACTGAATATGTCTATTTGTAATAATCAGTTACATTTTACCAGAGCTAAAACCTATTTTCTAAAACCATCAAATTGGTTTACCTTCAAAAACCAAAAAGCAGGCCTTGAACCTGTCCAAAACAAATGAAACAAACCTCTAGCCCAAGATATGTCACAAGTAGTTTTATATTAGGCACAAATGCATAAAACCCTTTGAATCCTGGAGAAAAATGTTTTCTATTGCTGTTTCTTGTTAGTTTTATAACATGAATAGTTTTTACCCTTGCAGACAAAAGGAACAAACAGAAATTGAATGACTCCTATTAAAACTTGAAACAATGCTTCATATCATACTACTTGCACTTTGAAATTTAATCCACAAATCTGCTTATTGATTAAAAGACATACATTTCAATACATATACAATTGTATATATACTTTTTTGCTTGAAACAAAACAATAATGACAGATGCAAAGAAATATATTGCATCTGTACTATAAAAAAAAAAAAAAAAAAAAAACATTTTTATGTATATTTGGGTCTCAACAACATTTTCTAATATTACCATTATTACCGTTACATTTTAAGAGGTGTCCAGCATAGTCTTCTGTATAAAATCTGAAAATAAAAATGAACAATTTAGGTGTCAACAATACTTTCACGGTTAACCATTTATTTTTATGTTATTGTTTACCTGGTTGTTTATTTCAAAGTCAATTTAGCAATTTCTTTAGAAAAATACAGATTTTTATAAAATATAAAAGGATATCTAAAAATATAAAATGGATAAAATTGATATCTAAGCATATCTCTAATAGCTTGTGGTGTGATTGTGGATGAAGCAGAAAAACATGATAGCTTTTCCCATTGACCTAGATACTGTACAGTAAGGAAACGTGCACACAGTACTGCCCAAAGTAAAACATGTCAGATACATTTTTTTGTTTTGTTTCTTTGCTTGTTTTATGTAACAGAAACAGAATTTACAGGATGGTAATATTTTGGTCTTTTTCCTTAGTCCCAAAACTATGTGCTTCTTACTATCTTTCTTACTAAATTATCAGACTCCACAATGTGACTGGTACCTGTTATATATTATATAACCCTAACATACAAAACATTTAAAAAAAGGCCAACTAGGAACTAAACCCACACCAGTAAAAAAATAACCTTCAGTACAGTGTGAGGATTCATTGTGAGGACTCTGTCTTAATGAATTTGTTTGTAAATACGGTTGTTAGAACATTCTGTTTCCAAGAGTTAGCAACTACCTTGTCATTACTACACATGAAAAAATATATATTTGTGATAGCACAGCATGCGGCAACAATTACTTGTATTCAGTATATACTGCTATTTTTATTTCAGCCAATGTCATCAAGCTACAAAAGAAAATGAACCACAAACCGTCACTAAAGAAGCTTCTTTAATTGATATTAGCTGTTATACATTGTCAAACAATCAAATGAACTGTGGTGGAAAGACTGTGCCTTTTCTTCAATTGACCGAGCAGACCTAAATATCTCTGTTATTTGAAGTATTTGTAAACAAGGAAATACATTAACAACATTCACACGCACAGTTTTGATTTTCAAAGCCTTTGTACCAAAGCCTATTTTACTAATCTATACAGTAGCTGTATTTAGATCCTAGGAGGAACTAAATTATATTTTCTTGTTATATTTTCTTTTCTAAGCAACATTTTCGAACCACAACTTTTCCAGTGATACACTTGGTAGAGGGCAAGCTGGTGGACAATTGTACCTATATTATTAAAATCAAACCCATGATTTGTTCTCTTTGTATAGCTTCTAGCTATAATGTTTAAGTTAATAAACTCCTGCATCAGTTCTTGGACATCAATGTTTTTGTTTTGTTTTTTTGTAAACTAACACATTTTGTCAGATTCTTGTACTGATTTCTGATGGCAGTTGTTTACTTTCACAACATCACACCGATTGTACTGTTTAGTCATTCAAATCTACCAGTGAAAGACAAACCCTGATTTAAACTGCGACACTGTGTGTTTAATAAAACTGCAGGCATGTATTTATGTTTTGCTGATGGTAAAGGAACTATTATGCAGATCACAGAAACATCATCCCTTATTTATTCTACTTTGATATTTTCAAATCTCAAATCTCTAGCGTGCATTCACAACTTCCACTGGGATATAACTGCAATTAGATTAGCTGAGAAAAATATATTACCTGAATGCAATCTTATGAATATATAGTGTTGGTGATGTTTACAAAGAAAAAAGGTTGAATTGGTAAGTTTATGCTGTACATTACTGAAGTAAAATAATAATACAAAATAAAAACAGTACATGGACTCTCCACCCTATAAAAGAGAAAATGACATAGTAGTATTCTAAGGCCACACTATGACTTTAAACTGTATTAGTTGCCTTTAACCGGCTTAAAAGTGCAAAATACGGTTTGCGTTCACACTACACAGCGTTTAATACTGTACTCGAGAACCAGACTCGAGACCACCTAGGGTAGTCTTTTTTAAGAAACAAAGCCGTAACATTCATGTTAAGAAGCGCTATGTCTTCCGTGGGCATCAGCTCCATATTTGCCAGGTTATAAACATAAAATACAGTGCATTGTGGGATAATGTCATATTAATTGTGCTGCTAGGAACTGTAAGTCAGACTTTTTAGTTGATAGTATTTGTAAGCATTAAGCCTGAGTAAACATTAAACGGTACTTTGTGTGGAGCCTATTAAGTAAACTGTTTTTGAGTGCGGTTCTCAAGATCGGTTATATAGTGTGGACAGGACCTAAATGTTTGCAGCTGAGTGGTCTAGAAAGATTTCCGATACCATGGATCCTGGGAGTCTCTTGCTCTGATTTAGTCTTGACTGGTATTCAAAACACATATTGGCTGGTTGGTCACAGACGCACAATTGAGGAATGCTCAGAGTGAGGGGACCTGAAAACTAAGGGGGCTTATGAGATAAGATAATTGGGAAACACATAACTGCTGAAATTCAAAGCAATACAGTAACCAATCCATTTAAGAGGATACCTTTCAGAGCGTACTTATACCACCCCCCAAAAAAAGGAAATCATTTTCAAAATGTATTTTTATTACAGTGTTGAAATGTTAACTACGAATATCATTAATATGAAATCATGCATTAAAAATATTTATCATTTAACTCTTTAAAATGACCTTCAGTCTAATAGAGTCGTAATTAGAATGCCTGCCGGTGCTTGACTCATTATGTAAGGGGGGTGTGCAAAAGCTTTGCTATCATGTAGCAAAGGATACAGCTGCTGGTTAGCATTCCAGGAACCTGTAAGACAGGCAACCACAGAGACTGGAATCTAAAAGGTTAAGGTAATATTATTGACCTTATGCATCATACCATCTGGTGATTCCATATTGTAACTGCGCATTAATTTTTGCGCAACAAATCTAACGTTACAACTCACATATCAATATTTAACCGATCCATACAGTAACATGAATGTGAATTGTAAATGCCTTATAGTGACCGAAGGGGAAAAGTAAACACACCCCCCTCCTTAAGAGAGTGGCACCCCTTGAGCATAGAATCTACATCTATTGCCATCAATCATGCCTGGATTCTTGGATCACTTATTTATGAAGAGGAGAACTGCTGAATGATCATGCCACAAAAGAAAGAGATGCTGCAGGTACCTGACACCCTGATAAAAACGACCCCCATCCTCTGACCTTCTTCAGTTCAAGGTTGATAATGAGACGAGTCAGGCAGGCAGGGCTGCATGCAGACTTCATTAGCGTTAGCAGTGTGTGCAGCCAGTGCCACTGCGCCCGGCTGTCAATTAGCACTGCCAAACCAGGGGATTGCTGATTACCGGAGACATAGCGAGCTGCTGCTACCTTTACTTGTACACCCTGCTGCATTTTAATTAGCTGTGGTCCCTGGATTATTAGAGAAGCTTTATTAATGACAGTAGGAAGAAAAAAAACAACATTTTAATCTTAGAAACAAGTAATACTGTTAGCCATGTTTCTCATAGATGATATCTATCCAGCTAAATAATCTGTATAGCATGTTTTTCATTAGAAAAGTATTTATTATAATGAGATATAATTATACTATACTTGTGCATAATTCAGGTTCCATACAGTTTACACGCAAACAAATAAAAGTTGAGATCAATTAAATATATACTCATGGCATATGGATAAAAAGATATAAAATGCAGCATAGTAAGTATGCTTGGCAATGTAGGTATATACTGTAGTACACTTCTTGTGCTTTTTCTAAGAGTAACACTAAAATATTACATTGAATTATGCACAAATCAAGGACCTTACAATTCTAAAGCTTTGTGGGTGTTTGTAAAGGTAATTTCATTTACTGACTTTCTTCTAGAACTATTGTAATATCTTTAGACAAGGTTGTTAGAGGCAGCCAAATAATGCCTTTCATGAAATGCAGCTTCCTGGATACCGCAGAGGAGTGAATGTTCCCGAGGTGGTTATCTTCACATCATCCGATGTGCATCACAGCTTTTTAGCCGTATTAATCACTGTTGTTTTTCTATCTCAATTTATTCACAGCCTTCCCCCTTTGTCTGTTATGAAACACAACTAATTAGGTGCCCTGTGAATCTGATTTTCATATAAGCCGAACAGACAAAAGGAGCTCATTTGGTCTGCAGTTGATTATTTTAAGGCAGGCAAAATTAACTGTCCATTTGAGGAGGAATATTAAACCACTCTCAGCAGTGTAAGGAATTCAGCATCAGGCTCCTTATGTATTGATTCTCTGGTTATGAAGAAACACATAGAAACACATAGGACCCTGTTCAGCAACGTCCGCAAAACCCTAAGGCAATAGCAAAACACTTGTGTGGACAGTTAGCACACCATAATCAGACGCACATGTGGGCATACAAACTTTGCCCACCTGTGTGATTTAGCAACCGTGTTTTAGTGCCCACCTGGCAAGTCAGCGTTAGCGCTGGACATGGACTGAACTTTAAATATGGAGTGTGCACTGGATTTCTACGTGGCCAGACAAAGAGAGAGGAGGAGGAGTCATCCCCAAATATTTAGTCATTTGTCTTTTCTGAGCCTGTCTGACACACAATGTATGCAGCAATTTTGTCTCAACAATCAATAACTGACCTGCCAACTGCTTCAAGCTGGAACGGAAGGAGACATGCGGAGGGCACACTGTTTGCCTGTAGCACTAAGGGGGTACCTGCTGCACTAATATTTTATGCCACTAGCTCGTTCCAACATACTGTTGGTTACTATAAAGCAGGGCTCTTTAACTGGTGGCTCACGGGCCTGCAAGCTATACCCAAGTGGCTTGCCGACAGGCAGCAAAAAATATAAAAATGAACTAAAATAAATATGGAAAAGAAAAAAACTAAAATAGTAACATCCTAAACCAATTTGTGATTAAGCCATGTGTCTTATTTTTGTATCCGGCAAAGCAGCGCACGCATCACACCAACTCTTTCCGGTCACTAAGCACTACATGCAACTTATACAGCAAGTTCCATTGAGTTCCGCTTTGTGTACTCTGTGGGTGATTTTTACTTTTTAGTCGTGTTGCTATTAAAAGCATTTTTTTTCTGTCTTATTTTGAAAGTTATATAAACATGGTGCTCTCTACTCTAGTAAGAAGAGAAAACTTGATGGTGGAAATCGTAGATTCAACAGTGAGTGGACCAATAAATACTTATTTATTTTACCAACTTTACCAAATGCAAAGCAAATGTCTTTATTGTGCAATGAGTGTGCGTGAGTGTTAAGGAATAAGGTGGCTCAAGGAAAGAAGTGCAATTTTCTGCATTGAAACTCACTAACAGTTCTGCTATTAATATATCAGACACAAGCAAGGGAGCTGTTGCTGATTGAATCGCGGTTCGAATAACAGAGACAATCATGACTCAACCGCTGTGAGTATATGATAAACAAGAAGCTTGTACTTTCTTTTGTTCTTTATACAGTACTGCACTTCCTTTCGTTCATTTGCTCTGACATATATACAAAAAAAAAAACTTGCAGTTTTTTGTATTGTATACTCGTACTGATATCAGGTATTGAAATGACATTTTTAATGTATGGACAGGAGAACATTGTTTATTTTTTATTTTTTCATTATACATTCATTTAAAAAATACTGATCTTTGCAAAATCTTTGTATATATATATATATATATATATATATATATATATATATATATATATATATGAGTTATATTAATTATCTGTATTAAAACTAAACAAAACAATATTTTTTGTGGATAAAACAAAATAAAACGAAATTTGTGAAAAATAAAACAAAAAATTCAGAAAAAAAAAGAAAAAAAAAAGAAAAAGAATTTCACTAGGCTTTAGTCGTCCTCCTCACTTGGGATGCTGGACATTTTTTAATTTTTTTGTGCTTTTGTCTCTTCTTTTTGGGGTTTCAAAATGCCCTTGATTCGCTATCTTAGACGCACAGGTATTCTTAAAGGGAATGTTTAATTCTTTTTGCTTGTAACCTTACTGATTTGGCTGGACGCATAATTCTCTATTTGATGTGCCCAATCATGAGACTTCTAAATCACGTTTTCATGTGACATCGCGGTGGTTCTATAACGCTGTCATTTTTGCTCGAGCGAAAGCGGCTGAGCACATATTTGCTAAATCGGGCTCATAGATTCCAATAATAGAACTTTGAGAATGCTGAGTTTGCTTACCAAATTTGTGTTACTCATACTGCACTGAAATCCGTCATATATACCGTATAGTCTCAAACCTATATTATTATATAGTATTATTACATGTACTGTATGATGTAGACATACATTAAGGGTTTGATTCTTTATTTTTTGTGCTTTTTGTCCAAATTAGATAGTCGTATAAGCATGTCAGCATCTGTACTGTATATACACAATATAAAAAATATTGATAGGATTTTTATTTAGCTTCTCCTGAGTGGATTATTTTTTGTATTCTGCAAGAAACCCAAACATATGCATTATTAAAGATGCAGAATAAATTATGAATTAAAAAAGTAAATCTGTATCACAATATGTTGCATCTGTAAGCTGTTTTTCTGTTTTAGAACAGTATTCACTTTTAGAAAAGATTACATGATTTAGAATATAATTTTAGGTTGAACACAGAAACATGTAAGAATATTAAAATTACAGTTCAGTGCGTTTAGCAGGAACCAGGCAGTATATAAGGGCAGTCATGGACATATACAATAAATAAGGATAAACAAAGAGATGCAACAATTTTAACTATCATAAGGTAATACCTCTGAAATCAATCCAGTGTATGTAAATCTCAGTTCAAAAAATCAGTACATCTATACCAGTGGTATAATGTAGAAACTATTGGTACATGTTTTATGTTTGGAACAATACTGCAGATACACTTTTTGTTTTTAAATATATATTTTTTGTTTTTGTTTTTGGAGAAAATTGACTGGGAAAAGGAACTGCAGGAGTGGTAATACTATGAGTACTGTGGGAAGGAGAACCACCACCAATGGGAGGAATGTGCAGAGATCCAAGACTGGTGTGGGCTATGTGAGCATTTCGATCATTTGTGGCAGAAGTGCCTGCAGCCCGATGGGTTCTCCGGGGAGCTGTTGGAGGAAGAGGAACAACTGCCGGCCCCAAAGAGGAAGTAGGGGAGGAGTGGTGGCTTCCGGAAGGCGGTAAGGAAGTAGGTGCCAGCTCCAGCGACCCATGAGGGAAGAGCCTGATTGCACAATGTCCACAAAGGGGAAGTACAAGGGTCCATTGCCCTTGGGGGAAATCTTGGACTGGCTGGTAGACCCTGAGAAGGACCCCAAAGAGACTATCCCAATGGCTGAATATGCAGTGGGCCAGAGATGGGGAGCAATGGGAGGCCAGAGAACGACAACACAATAATAATATTATTCTTTTAATTTTTTAAATAGCACCTTTCATAGTGGACAACCATCACAAAGCACTTCACGAGATGCAAGACTTGTGAATGTGCCGTCATCTGCTTCTGGGAGGGGCTGGGTCCTAACCCTCCGCGTCCGATAAGCGCTCCTCTTCCAGTGAAACCATGAGGTGGCCTCAGCGTGACAGCTTCCCCGTTCCTTCTACCTACCCAGGATCAGTCGGCAAGTAGAGGGTACTTCCCACTTTTGCAAGGAGGTCCAGGCCCAGGATTCAACGATCCTATATATCCACTAACCAAAACTCATGCTGGATCATGCAGTCCCCGAGCCAGACCTCAAAGTGCGTCGCCCCAGCATGGAAGCAACCTGGCTGGTGACAGTGCGGAGGCAGACCTAGGTTGGCGCCCAGTCTTCCAGCAGTCCACTACAGCTTTCAGGAAAGACCCCGGGTCACAGGATGGAAATGGCGGACCCCATTGAGGAGGCAAGGTGCATGCTGTCTGTTACCCGTGGTGGAGCAGTAGTCATCTGTCTATGCCTCTTTGCTGTCATTTCCAGCCAACTGGATGCTTTCTGATGCAGACCTTACTTGGCGGTGGTGGCATGGGTTTGCAGGTGTCCAGGACTCCCCCAGTTCCAGCTGGAATGCGGCTGGGTCTTGATTACATAATTGATCATCAATCAAGCCCCAGCCACATGATATACAAGGTAGGAGAAATTTTTTGTTTTATGGAGTATTTTAGGAAAAAGCCATCAGTAAAGGCGACTGCCCAGCCTGATGGTAGAATTTGTGTTTCTGGTGCTTGACTTGTTTTATCTGAACCATTTATTTTGGCCACTGAACCTTTCTTTCTTTGTGTTTTTTTTATTAATTAAAGTGTGCATTGCACTTAAAACTGCAGCTTCCTGACTCTGGGTTTTCTTTGCTGCCGCTGACCAGCCTTGAGCACGACACTACCCTGCTACAGGAACTTTTTCAAATCCCTAGTTAAGAGGAGCAGTGGCACCAGCAAAGGTGTGGAATTGAATTGCTATCTGTTGCATTAAAGCCTGCTATGAATCACTTCCACTTAACCTGTTCCTTATTTGTAAGATTGACACAAGAATACAGTCAATCTCACACCCTGTGGCCTTGCATGTGAAAATAATGTATTTTTGTTGGATTTGAAAAGAAAATGTGTTTAATTTAGTTTTGAGGAAATAAAGTTTGTGTAAAATATGTCAGGGCTTGGAGGTTTGAATTCCCTCCTTACTTAGTTCAATTCCAGGTGCAGCATGTGGCCAGGTGTTTATTTTCATGTCCACCGGTGTGTAGGTCCTCCTTCACTGGGGCTACCATTGCTGGTACCCTAGTGGTGACTATCTACCACTGCAACTGGCTGTAAACTAATAAAACCTGGACGCCTGAGCGGCGTTTCAACGTCAACTTCTGTGTCTCTCTCATCTCTCAGCGGATACCCACACAGTAACAGAAAACCCCTATTACACACCCACCCGCATGATGATGCTACTGTTTTTTTTTTTTTTTTTAAAGGTGTCAGATAATATATATATGTAATTACAAATGTTTTTGAAGGGTAATTCCCATTTCTGTGAAAGACACTTACATATAAAATATATATATATATATATATATATATATATATATCTGACAACCTTTTGTGCTACCATTGGCTGCAAACTTAACAAAACATATTAACTCCATTTCAGCCAAATCGATCTGATCTGTTTAAAGAAAAACACCTTGACTTGGTATAGTAGGGTTACTTGAATGCAGTTTAGGAAAATAATTCACCTTTTTCTTGGTTAAAGCTTCAGTAAAATTTTTGGTTGAATCCTCCTCTTTATGAGCAAGCAAATCCCTCCATGATCCTTCCATGCTGCACTTCCTTTCAGTGTGGCACCCAGCTCTCTGTGCAACTACTAAACCTGGTTCAAACCCTGTAAACTTGAAGGCACTTTTTTAGCCCTTATGGCAACTGTTCTCATCAGTCCTATAGTATAACATTTGCAGCAATACTGTTTTGTCTCAACCCATAGAAAAAATACATGTCTTCCCAAAATACCAACAATTATTTACATATGATTTAATAAATCTAAACCAGAGGAACTGTGAAAGATGTTACAGATATAACCATTTAAAATAATTATTATTATTTAAAGGACTCATATTCGGGCCTCGATTTATATATATATTTGGTAGGTATCAAAATTATTGATGGCAACCATATGAAAGCTTACGTTTTCACTACACATTTCTTACCAAATGCTGCAGTCTGTCGTTTGTAACTGTAATACATTGTTTACATATAATATAGCTCTACAATCACTTTATACATAAAGGCCATTCAATCCTATTTTCCTAAGGAGTAAGGCCATGCACTTTACAAAAGAGCAAGCATATGAGTTAAAATATGGTGCTTTGTTAAAGGTCAGTAAAACCCTAGGGGTCTTCATTGGTATTTTCATTATTAAGGTGTAAAAACAACACTGCTGTGTGAACAGCCTCTATTTGGACATATTTTGCGATTGTAAACCACATTGAGGTTTTTCAGTCCAGTGTTTGCACTAGAGAACTGTCTCCACCATCCATCAACCTTAAAATCAGATATGGTTTGATTGTTTTTGTTAAAGAGATGTTAAATCTAAGCTATCTCTGTGTTTGTCTGTAATAGAATTATTTGGGGATCATGAGAATGACTTCTTATTAACAGGATACTCTCCTTTTCAGAGACATGTGTGGTGGGGTTATTTGCTGGGTATTTTATTATTGGAACAAGTAGATTTTGCTTGCAAATTTAAACCTCAAGAGCACTGTCACTCCCCCACCAAGATACAGGAGTTAATGCATGGCTGTATCCTTTGGCTGTCAATTGGGATTTATACATTTCGTAAGTAAAATTAGTTCTGTCACATTTCTGGTCTCACTGGAGGATTTTTCTGGTAACAGTGACACATAAGGTGCTTTGTCACAAAGCTTTAACTCATTCATTATTTAAAGAATACTTTTATGAATAAAATAAAGTTGAAATTTATGAACCTGTTCAAGACTGTTGTTTGTGGCAGACCTGCTGATGGTCAGACAGGCAAGCAGATGTCATACATATAAAAATGAGGTGAAGAGCAAAGATGCACTTTTATTTACAAAAGTGAACAAAATAAAATGTACTGGCCCTTCTAGCAGGGTCAGTTGTGCAACTGCCACACAAGCTGGCTGCTCTCTCAGTGACCAGGACAGAAAGCCTTGGCACCTAATCATCTTGAGTTCTGAGCCAAACAGACTTGGAGTCTAGCCAGCCCCCTTATATACACGTGGCCAGGTTAAATTGACAATCAGTTAATCAGTTTAACCAATCCAATCAGGTCAGACTTAAACAGTCCAGCCACATTCTTAGATGGCTGGCTAGCTTGCCTGTTGGAGAGGATGTAATCTTTATTTTATATGAAAAAACAAGTTTGAATGCTTACGGAATTGAAGTAGAGGGACATTGCTGACTCATTATGGTGCAAAATGATTTTAAGGGCATATGTTTTCCACTGGAGGCAAATTTTTCATATAATACAAAATTAGAGTGCACAGAAGGCTTTGTTATAGATGAATGTGGTAGACAGATGGCAAGGAAGTAAACTGTAATGTGCTGCCTGCTTGCTATATTATTATTATGTATTTATTTATTTGGCAGATGCCTTTATCCAAGGCAACTTATAAGAGTTACAGGGCAATGCAAAACAATATTTAAATACAGTATAGTTCACAGTAAGTGCAAATTATATTACTAAAATACAGCATACGATAAGATGCAACAAGTTAGGATTAAAACAGTCTATATATACAATGACATAGTAGTAGTGCAATAGTGCAAGGGTAGTGCTTCAGTTGAGAAACCAGTAACATGGTGCTTAGGTCAAGTGAGTACAGTACATAGGAGGAGAGTAGGTGAGAGATCTACAAGTGCAGTCTAAACAGGCAAGTCTTGAGGATGCGGCTAAAGGCAGTGAGAGAAGGAGCAGTTTTTAAGTTCTCTGGTAGCTGGGTCCACCACATGGGTGCTAGAGAAGAGAAGGAGCATGAAAAAAGGAAACATGGAAACTCCAATTGTGCTACCATTTAGAAAAGTGATCACTGCCAAAAGCTCTCTAACCAGAGCCTGCACCTGCACCTGCACAGAGCATGGCTGCACTATGGCAGGCTCCATCTTGTACTTCCTAAATAACCCCCTGTTTAGCACTGCGCCCAGTGTTTTGGTTTCCCCGGCAGAATTAGTTTGGTCCATGTTTCCTAAGATATTCAGTAACTCTGCCATAGCCAAGGACTGTTCTCTTATTAGTACACAGCCTTTTTTTCTTTTATATCCTACTTATCCCCATAAATGTACAGAGCTTCTTTTTTCTTCCAGGGGACCAGATGTACAGGTTTCTAAAATAGAGTAGAACACATGAACTCTTCATCTTTCTCCCTTTTTTTACCTCCTCACTACAGGTTTGCAACTCCTTGTTGTTTAAAAGATACAGCTGGCCTCTGCCATATTCATGTTCTTGTTGCACAGTGTGTGGGTGTGTGTGCCAAGCTTCCGCAGGGGCTAACTGAACACAAGTTGCTCCAATGGCCATTATACATCAGGGGCTATCGTAAAACAGCTGGTTTCAGAAAATTCATGAAATAAACCACTTTGTAGCAGACAGTTACTTAAAGTGATTGATGCATTTTTTTATTTGATGAACTGTATGCACATATTTGGGCTTTCTGTGCCCACTTTAAAGTAATGAATGCTTGAGAGCACTTCACATTCACTACAAGATTGTAAAAAGAACTACAGGTATCTGTAGACATGGAGCTCCAGGTTTGGGTCTGTGGTTGAAGCAAAGTGACAACGGTTAGGGGTTTGAAGATTCATCAAGGGAGAATTAAAGGCTTGAGGGAGAAGGGACGAGGGCCTCGCATTGATCTTTTTTTTTTTTTTTTTATGAAGTCAGTCAAGTCAGTCAAATGAAATCCAGAGACAGGAAGCAAACCACAGTTGGCAACACCCCTGTCACAGATGAGAGGAGGACTTGCATAAACACAACTAGTGATGAATCTAATGATCCTTGCGAACCCAGTCAGATGAACCAGCGTAAGAGAGAAAAAAACCTCAGCGGGCACAAGCCTGAAGTTAAATGGCCAAGAGTTTCTGTGAAAACAGCATGGGACACAATAAATAGAGATCTCTGTTTTGTGTTGGAAAGGTTAGATGGATAGATATGGGGAGACCATCTTTGCATATTGGAATTGGAAAATACAAACTATTCCTGTAAAGTCTAGATGGCAGCAGGAGATTCAGTGCTTAGTTAGAGAAAGGAGGCAGTGAGGAAGCATTGGAGGATAGCAGAGCAGTCAGAAAGAGGCACTCAATCTATTAGAAAGGGTCATAAAAGATAGGCTTGCAAAATTGTGCAGAGCTGAGTGCCTATGGAAACGCTGCAAATTCATAATGAAGGTGCCAAAAGTGCAGTGACTAACCTTAAAGTACTGGTACCATTATTTGTCAGCCCCTTACGTATTCAGCCCCGTCACACCTTTATCTGTTAATAAATGAAAATAAAAGTCACACATTGCTCAGTTGTTTGTTCTGTCTTTTAACAAAACAGGTTATTTTTTCTGCTGAACCATAAAATGTAATGCAGCCTCAGCTCACTTACTGTATGACATGAATCAGTAGTGTTCACAGAAGGAGTGATTATCAAGGCCCTAAATCCATTAAGCTTATCAGCACAAGCAACAATGAATTCCTGTCTGTTGTGCAGTACTGGGTGTCAGGCCAACTATGAATTAACTGTTGTATTCGGCACAAATGTTTTATTCTTTAATTTCTTTATGTTTGGTTTATTTGTATTTGGCACACTGGCGGCTAATGGAATATTAATATTGTCAAGGGTGTGCTCCTCTAGGCAATACACCTCTTTGAGGGCAGGAGCAAGTTTTTATATGAACCTTCCTACAAACGCACTACTCTTTTAGAAAGAGGGAATGTATGCAAGTATTGTGTGGTAAGTCAGGGGGGAAAGAAAGCTATAGGGAATAATCATTTTTTATAATTAAGTTTTTCTATATGTAGAAAATGTTCACATTTTTAGCAGTGTGTTGTTAATGTTGGCTGATTGGGGACTGATAAAATATATAATGAAATATATAAAGATACAGAACTTAATTTGTTGTTTACCAAGTTATTAACATTATAAAGCTATTACAAGCTGTTGTTAAGTTGCTAAACTTAAACTAGGCGGAAATAAGGAATTGACTGTTGGCTGTCTATACAGAGCCCCCTTCTCTGATCTATCTACTTTTAAAAATTTGAGTAAGTTTTTGGGAGAGATGGAATCAGGTAAGGAATTGATTTTAATGGGTGATGTAAACCTAAACTAGTATGATAGGAGTCCTGAAAAAGCAAAAAGCTTGCTGGATGAATGGCACTTATATCAAATTATTAATCAACCTCCTAGGGTAAATAATCTATTACAGTAATCAATCTATTACAGACTGAATTACGGTCTCAAACACTCAGGCAGTGACCCAATGTGGGGTACTAACAGATAAGTTTAGCAACCATTGTCCAGTCTATTGTATTTGGAAGGCTAAAACATATAAAGGACCAGCCTAATGATCGCATAAGATCTTTTCGTAAGTTTGAGCTGAATGTGTTAATGATGTAGTGAACATAAATTGGGATAGGCTTAATGTAATTCTGGACTTAAAATCTGTCTGTCTTTTTTTTTTTTCTTTTTACTCATTTTTTTATTCATGCCCCGTTTGAGAAAATGTGATTTAAATCACATCACTTACCTTGGGTAACACCAGACCTAATGGAGCAGTTTAATACGAAAGATCAGGCATGCTAGAGATCTAGGTTAAAATATTATTTAAACAACTGAGAAATAAAAGTTCAGCTTTAACACGAAAAGCAAAAGCTGAAAATTTCTTAAATTACATAGATACACATTTTAAAAATCCACTTATTTTCTGACAAGGTATTCATACATTATTGAATAGAAAGAAAAGGGTTTTTACCTCACATTTAAACCTGCAAGGAAAAATGGTTAGTGATCCAGGGCAAATTTCTAATGCTTTTAACCACTACTTTACAAATCTAAGTGAATATACAAGTAAATAATAATAAAATTTTAAAAAAAAAGCCTCTTGATTATGAAACCCTTACTGGCCGCAATTTTGAATTTTGCTTTAAATTTAAACTGGTAAATGATGGTGAAGTATAAAAACTCTTAATGCAGACTGTTGTTTCCAAAAAAGCAGGGGTGGATGGGATACAACCCAGACTCCTTAAAGCTGCTGCCTGCCCCTTGAAAAGACCACTCACGATATTAATTAAATGAATTAATATGTCTCTTATGTCTAGTGAAATGCCTCACCAGTTAAAACAAGCTATAGTATCTCCCACCTTTAAAAGTGGGGATGTCACGGCCCCTCCTAATTACAGGCCTACATCTGTCTTACCAATATTATCAAACCCAATTGACTAATTATCTAACAACAAATAATTTACTTATTGATTATCAATCTGGTTTTCGAAAAGCTCACTTGCCCACAGCTGCATTACTAAAACTAACCAATGATATATATCAGGCTACAGGGGAAAAGAAACTCACTGGTGCCATTTGTATTGAGTTCTCTAAACCTTTTGATCTAGTTGGCCATACAATACTTCTCAACAAGTTAAATAATCTTGGAGTTACAGGTATTACACTGCAGTGGTTTAAATATGATTTATCGGAACGTTCTCAAGCTGTTCTTTAAAAAAAAAAAAATATGCCCATATCCCTAGGAGTCCTGCAAGGCTCAATTCTTGACCTCTTATTTTATATTTTTATCAATGAAATACCTAATATTTGCAAGAAAAGTTCCGTACATATATATGTGGATGATACTGTGGTTTACTATAATATCGATGACTCAACTAAGAAACTACAGAATGATTTTCTTGAACTTCAAAAATAGTTTGATGAAAATGGTCTGATCTTAAATGAAAAAAGACAAATATCATGCTATTTGGTTTGGAGAAAATGATACAGAATACTAGTTCAAATGTTTCTATTGTTACTTGTAATACTACACCATTGGAGAGAGTTGACACTTTTAAATACTTAGGGGTTTATATTGACACAACTCTTAAATTTGAAAAACATATTAAAGATATATGTAGTAATACTGGTAGGACGCTTGGAGTACTGCATTGTATGGTCAGTGCCACTGTTTAAACTCTACAGCAAGGTTTAAATTAGCCCAACAACTTTTGTTCCCTGCTCTAGACTATAACGATGTGATCTATAGGACTGCTAGTAAGGAGTCACTGAAGATCAATACAATGTATAATAGGATCTGTAGGTTTGTACTTCAGTGTACTCCACTAGAGCATCACTGTAGCTTGTATTCTAGATTAAATTTGCTATCACCTGCTAACAGAAGGAATTATCATTGGAATCTGATTCTTTTTAAAGGGTCACATAATACATTACCAGCTTATTTAAACAGCTTGTTTTCTGAGTTTGCCAATAAATACAGCCTATGTAATGTCTGTGATACAAAATACTTTAATATACCATCTGTAAAAAAAAGATGTGGGAAGAAAATCTTTAGTTTTTTTTTTTTTTTTTTTTTTTTCTGCTGCTACAGACTGGAACTTGTTACCCGCAGGACTTAAATTTGACATCCTGTTCCAGTACTTAAATAGGCCTTGCATATGTGCTGTGTAAATTTAATGTTTACTTTGTGTATTGTCATTATATGTTTTTATTATTTTTATTTTTTGAAACCTGCAACCTGGAGCTGTTCTTCCTAAGACGCCTTTGTAACTGAGCTACCTGAAGCTCATATGGCTTTCCTAAATAAAGAATTAAAAAAATAATAAGCAGAGGAATGCTGTAGCAGGGTTGTTTTCAGTTACATAGAAACAATCCTTCCCATACGAAAATGTTCAAATAAAAATTCTATAGAAAGAATTTCTATAAAATTTCTAAAAAAAAAATGCTATAGAAATTGTATAGAAAAACATGCCAATTTTCTATAAGAACTTTATAGAATATTCTATAGAGTTTCTATAAGAACTTTATAGAATATTCTATAAAATTTAAATAAAAAAATATTTAAAATATATACCAGATAAACATTTTCTAAAATGTCCTACAAAATCCCATAAATGTCTACATTTTTTTACAATAAAAATAGACAAGATTTACTTTATTTATTGCTTAAGAAGGGGAATAACTTTGTAAAAAAAAAAAAAAAAAAAAAAACTTATTTAATTCATTAAATGTAAGCATATAGTCATACTGATTGACAAAATCAAATGTTATAGTTGTCAGTTTTCACATAGGAATTTAAAAATAATATTTCATAAATTACCCAGAAAATATCTTTTTTCAATAATATGCTCTAAATCAATCAACTACATAAAACTTAAATGATTATTATCACAAAATACTGACAGACTGAACTGTTTGCGTAATTACATACTGTAAGACTGCTTCGGCAGAGAGCGAGAGGTAAGTGAAAAGGGGGAGGCACATTGAATTTCTTGTTAGTTTATAAAGAAGGTGTGCATTTGTTTGTTACTGCTTTAATTTTATTGGCTAAACTCTGTTTTAAAGTCCATGCATGCTGAGTGAGACTTGTGTGATTTCTCCGATGGCTTTTGAATAGTGTTACTGCGACTGCTTGCCTCTGAGTTTTCTTTGTTCTGTTCTCTTGACTAAATAAATACCACAGTATATTTGCCATTTTTTTTGTAATTCTTAGTGACAGAGATAAAAAAAAGAAAGATTGTTGAGTGATTTAAATGCTGTTTCAGTTGTATGCTGACATAATTGTTACTATTAAGGCGTAGTAATATTAATAGATCAGGTAAGTAAGTTGGTCTATGATGTCATAGCCTTGCGGGAAGACAGTTATTACTGCACGGTCACGGTCTTGTTCAGCCAATCACAGCACTTAATTTATCCAAGCCATTTTATAAAGTTAGTATAACGATTCAAATTTAAATTGTCAAGCTACCACCCATATGTCTGCGCGGGAGGCAGGATCAGCTTGAAATTATTTTGGGATAGCTTGAAATTGTTTAAAAACTCACAGTTATGTTAAAACATTATTTTATGGAAATGGTTTGAACTCTTCTTATATTATTCAATGGACGTAAGAAAAATACATTTGACATCATACAAAGCGTATGTGTGGGGAAAAGGAAAAATTCCCCAGAGAACGCTTCACATAAACGAAGAGTTGCCACCACGTTAATCCAGCCAAGCAGTACAGCAACAGCTCTGAAGATGAAGTACTTGTAAGTATTTTTGTTATAACATTATAATTTTAAGTAATTGAGAGCTCGGTTGGAACAAAAACCAGCAGACACAGTGGTACTGCAGGACCTGAGTTGAAAACCACCAGATCAATACTTGTTCTGATAAAATTCTTATACCTTGATACTTATGTTATTATTATTATTATTATTGTTATTATTATTATTATTATTATTATTATTATTATTATTATTATTATTATTATTTTCTTTACAGGATATGTGCAGTGACAGGCTCAAAGACAATCGACATTATATGGAAAAGGATTCATCTAAATACAGCTGTGATGAAGAATCTAAATTATGTTCAGATGAAGACCTGTCTGACTTATTTGATGTAAGTGTATTAACTAAACGTTTGGCTGAGATGTAGTATTAGTTTTGCAAGGTGGTGTGAATTTTTTTTTTTTTTAATCCCCAGTCTGGTGAGGAAACCCTTTCTACTTCATCTTATCCACAAATATTAGAAACTGTCCAAACACATGAAGACCATGTAAGTTCTATATAATCACCTCAGTTATACTATCCTAATGAGGACTTCTAAGAGTTAATAAACAATATGTTTGAATGCTCTGGGTTTAATTACTGTAAAACTACAAAACAATCAGTGTTCATTTCCACTGCATTGCAGAATGGATCAATCAGTTCCACGTCACGTGACGATGGTGCGTCAAATGAATACAATGAACACACAAGCAACAACCTGCTAGTGTTATTTCATGCACTTCTGGCCACACAAATACAGAGTGCTACAGCACTACCTGCCAAAGGTAAAGTTTGTGTCTGCTTGTGTGTATGTAAAGTTTGTGTATATGCAGATGATAAAAATTAATATTGTACTTTTGCAGTAATACGCAAATTGTTACAAATCCCTCTTTAACACAAATGAGAGGTTTACTCTAATTAAACATTTAAATGTAATCTCTTGTGGAACATTACCCAAACCTGCTTATCTAAGAGTATACAAACACTTCTTGGTGGATACCCCCTCTGAAAGGCTCTGTCATTTAACAATCCGAAAGTTCAACGTTTGGGACACCCTGAATTTAGGCAGGTACCTAATAATGAATAGCATGCATTTGAATCAGAAGTTGCTTTTGTTATAGCATACAAAACAGCTACTGTTAATGGAAAAACTTCTTAGTCTACGTACACACACACACTGCAGTTGGCTGGACAACCGTATTTATAAACGGCACTCACTGCGGTTGTTTGTTATACACACACACCTTTCATTACTGAAGTGAGTGCACTCCCTCTTCAAACAAATCACTGAACTAGGGTCAGCATTTCATGCCGATCGTGAGGTTTTGTGTGAGAACATGAAGGCTCTGTTTTTGATTATGCTTTTTGAAGAAAGTACAGTACGTAATCGATCGAGAGCTCGTCAAGCAGTGCCAAAACACACAGATGAGATGTTCGGTATCGGTGGAAAAATGAGTTGCGGTCGCACTGTGGTGTTTGGAGAAGCAAATTGTCCCATATTGTTTTATTTAAGTTGCAAAACCAAAAATAATTTTTTCTTCTTACAACAAAATATTATACAACTGTACTTTGATAAAAACAGTATATTATATGTATGCAGTATTCATCAATATTACAAAGTCAACTTGAGCAGAAATCCGCTGAGCACCAACTGCGGTTGTGTTAGAGCTGTTGTAATACACACACACACACACACACACACACAGTTAGTGCACATTAACTAACCAAACTTAATTAATCGGTACTTGCTCTGAAAAGGATTAACAAGTGCGGTTGTTGCTGCCCTTTGTAACCAAACTGTGTGTGTACACAAACTGTATTAAGAGCAAAAGGTGAACTCACAACCGCATTTAGCTTGTGTGTGTAGGTAGCCTTATTTAACCTGTAGAGAAGGGAAGAGGATATATGCATTTGTAAAAAAAGCAAACTTACAAAATATACTAGGTGTATGTATTAATGGTTGCAGTGTATGCTGTATGTGCGAGAAAGAATACTTTGCTGTAATAAAACAATTGCAGCTCAGCAGTAAACTTTTTTTCTAATTCCGGAATTGGTATAAAGACTAACTTTATAAAAATTATCTAACAACAATTAAATATTAAAATATATAAAGTGGAAGACTTACATGAAATGTTAGGGGAAAGAATATATTTGCGAGATGCCCAACACATGTGAGCATTACTAATGAAACTCAATCATATTTGGGTAGCAAAATCACCAAAGCATTCAATAAAATGCCTGATGGTATAATAAAGGTAATAGCATTAAGAGAAAACAATACATTCTGTTATTATACAAAATATAATTAGGCTTCCAAGTCAAAGGCTGGGAAGCCTATTGTTATTGTTAAGATTTTATTTATTTATTTATTTGTTTATATATTTTTCTTCCCAAAACTTTAAACTGCTGCTGCTTCGAAGCTGTGTGGCTGATCAGGTTCTGACTTGGCAGGTAACAAGCTGGATATATTGGCTGTCAGATGCTGAAAAATTTTGCTGCTGCGTCCTTGCAATTGGCGCCATGACGCATTTTTCGATAAAACCTTTCGAAATATTTTTCTTGGGAACCGGTGAAGCAATTGATCTGAAACTTGACATATATCATCAGCATCCAAACCCACATCAAGTTTGCGAAGCAGAAGTTGGTGTGATCAATTTTCATGTCAAAATGACTGCCACAAATCTTATCAAAACAGGCCCTTATCAATTAACTGCTGCTGTTTGAAAACTGTTTGTCCAACAAACTCCAAACTTGGTAGTTATCATCCCAGTAACAATGGGATAAAAATTGAAAATTGTGTGTTTTATAAAACAAAATTGCCTCCACTTATACATTTGCATTTGAAATTTAAACCTGCGTCAGTTGATAAATGATTTACTTGACTAACTCCAAACTTCACAAGCATCTTCTCTGATACTGTATCAGTACAACTGACTTTTAAAAATGTGTGTTGACCGGAAACAAAAATGGCCATTTGGCGCATTTTTTAGAAACCTTTCAAAATCTGCTTCTTGGGAACCAGTGAAGTGATTGATCTGACACTTGGCATATATCATCAGCATCCAAACTCGCTTCAAGTTTGCGAAGCAAAAGTTGCTGTGATAAATTTTAATGTCAAAATGGCTGCCACAAATCTTATCGAAACATGCCCTTAACAGCAAACTGCTGCTATTTGAACACAGTTTGACCAACAAACTCCAAACATGGTAGTTATTGTCCCAGTAACAATGGAATACAAATATGTCAAAATAGTTGTGTTTTATAAAGCAAGATGGTAGCCAGGTGTATGTTTACTTCTGAAATTTAAAACTGCCTCAGTTGACAAACGGTTTACTTGACTAACTCGAAACTTCACAAGCATCATCTTTGATACTCTAGCAATACAACAGACTTTTTAAAACTTGTGTTAAACAAGATGGCTTCCTGATGCATTTTTAAAAAAAAAAAACTTTCAAAATCTTCTTCTGTGGAACAGTTGAAGTTGCTGATTTTAAACTTGGCACATTGAGAACTAAACACACTTAGACGGGTACTGATACTGGGGCTTGGGAGCCGTAAAACTGCCTGACAGTTCGAGTTATAAGTGTGATACTTATACATATCACACGTTCCCAAATAGGTCGAATTCTAGGGCCCTTTTCTGACTTAATTTATGAGCTGTGTAAGTGCTCATATTATCCGATATGGTAAACAGCGTGGAAATGCACTTTATGCACATGTAAACCCAGTCATTGTTTTTTGTTTGTTTAGGGGCGTGTCAATGTGTTATATACATACACATATATGTGCCCAACAAAGAAAAAAAATGGAGAATAGAATTCCATTGGATTCTATGGGATTTTGTTACATCTATTTGGGCTGTTGATGCAAGTGTAATAGGGTTTTCTCATTAAATATCTAACAT
Source organism: Polyodon spathula (assembly GCF_017654505.1). NCBI lineage: Eukaryota > Metazoa > Chordata > Actinopteri > Acipenseriformes > Polyodontidae > Polyodon > Polyodon spathula. Next base: position 69,891,512 of record NC_054536.1, read on the forward strand.
GGGTCTGACAGACGTAGTGGTTTCAGGGTTACAAATGTGTATGCATTTCTAAGCCTTGTGAAATATTAAAAATAAAATACATGTACAAATATTTTCATTTCTAATTTCTGTAAAATACTGTAATCTTTTGCATAGGTTTATATTTTAATGTCTATAGAATACGTGATTTCTATAAAAATTATATATAACTTTATAGAATGTTTATAGAACATTTCCTTATGGGTTTACAGACCAGGAAACTCCATTGTAGTCATGAACCTCAAGCAAGACTCTCCTTTAAAAAAATAATAACAATGCAGCTTCATCCTTTTGGCAGCACAAAGTAAGACAAAATAAAAATTATTGCAAATGTGTAAGAAGGATGAAATTGAAATTAAAAGAAATACATAAATAAAAACAGTGTGGATCATGTGTGTGTGTGTGTATATATATATATATATATATATATATATATATATATATATATATATATATATATATATATATATATATATCCTTGTATTGGACCATAACCATAATGCCCTGTAAAATGTGTATAAATGAAATAGCCAGTAACAATTTTCTGAAAGTAGCATTTTAACAGTTTCGCTGTATGAGCAAGTAAGGGACGATTATACCATTCTTAAATTGAAGTAATTAATTGAAGACACACAACTACTGCAGTGGTTTCCATGTTTTTAGACCTTACTTCACATTGCTTTAGCTACCCGTGTGTAGCTTTTCTTATTACCATTTTTCCCCACTGCCTTTGGCAATTGCATCCCCACTGGAGTAAGTTACAGGCAACACATCAGATTATTATTTTTTTTAATATAACTGGTTTCCATCAGCCAGTTGAGAGATATATGTTCAATGGCATCTCATTCAGATTACACAAGACACTCCTACAGTCTCCCAGATGGTTCTACTGAATAGGATTCTGTCTGATTATTGCATTTATCTTTTTTATTTAGACTGCCTCAAAGCTTGCCATATGCATTATTCCATTGTTCATATCAAGTGTATAGTATCCTTTGAGTCTCGTTTAGTTCAGTCCTTAAATATGTATGTGTGTATTTTTTTCCTCTTTGGGAATATTAACCAGTGCTTAAATCTTTTAAGGAATAAACTATGTCATCGCGTATCTGTCAATGTTTTATTTTTCTGTATTATTGTAAATATAATTGCAGCAATATACAGTTTGTTTATATGCCAATACATTCCTAAAAGTTTGTAATTTGAGACAGCTACTAACCTGATTCCTGATTTTTATATATATATATATATATATATATATATATATATATATATATATATATATTATATATATATATATATTTATTTTTTTTTTATTTTTTTTTTTTTTTTTAACACGTGTCAATCGCCCACTGCCTTGACCCTCTCAGCATACCGTAATTCATTCCCTGTGTCACTATTGTAATATGCCCGAGTGCCTGCAACACAGTAAGGGCAGTCATCGTTTGAATAAAGTGTTAGTCACTGAACTGCATTATGGACCAAAGCACTAAAAGTGAAGGACTTGTGAATGGGAAGTTTTAAAAAAAAAAAAAACTTTCTGACAGTTCATTGGATAGGAAGGCTGTTACTTGTATCTGTTAGTTCCAGTAAGTATCACAGAATGCATCAAGTCTGCTGTACCACCGTCGTGCTGTAAACATGCCTTCACTTCTCAAAATACACTTTCTAGCAGTACTTCTGCTATAGGCAGCACAAAATAAAACCTGTTAGTTTCGACATAGTCCTTACCAGGAGTCCCACTTGCAAATAGCCCTGGCTTAAGTATTTCAGTTAGATGTTAGCATTCAGTCCATGTTCATTTTGGGCGTGACATTCCTGTATAAACCAAGTTTATACAAAAAAATACTTAATACCACTTTAAAGGAATATACAGTTTAAATTTAAATGCAGTAAGGTGAGTAATAAACTGACTGTTGTGACTGAGCAGTTGGTTCAAACAATTTAACAGCAAATGCTGTAGTTTTCTTTATAATTCTGTGTAAATACATTTAAAACCATAAAGAGGGCTGGCTACACTAAGCGCATAGACAAAGAAGATTGCTTTACTCGGCAGTTCTTGTGCTGCAGATACAGTTCCACACCGTCTCATCTGCTTGCCCAAGCCCCTTTGTTCGAGGTCTGAGTCCCTAGTCTTGGCCCGTCACTTCCTTTTGGTGATTTCCACAATCAAGTGGTACACAGCAGTTCCTTCTCTCCCAGTCCCAGCTCACTCTCACTCTCTCTCTCTCTCTCTCTCTCTGTGCTCCTCTCCAGCAGCTTATACACCCCGGTGGCCCCTGTCTATCCCTGCTCAGGACCAATCACACAGCATGCAATGCCTTAACAGACTACTGCTACTGATACTACACCTCCCAGAAATCACTGAGAAAAGTCTATATAAGTCACGGGGTGATGAGATCATGCATATGCCCGCCTCTCCACAGTCACAAATCCTCCATGCACACAAAGCCAACAAAAGGTAATACACACGGTCAGAGGCTAGGCTTGTGAATTAAATAGTTACCATGTGACGTTCAGACATCAAGTCATGTGACAATTGGTAAAACTAATTTTCAAAATACTGTAAAAAGTGATGTTAACTTTTCTTACTCATCCACATTATTATTGCCCTAATAAATGCAAAGTGTTTTTTTCTGCCTTTAGTTGAAGTACAGTATGAATGAATCTTGACGATGAATTTACTAACAGAGCTTATCTCACAGTCACAGGGTTACAGTTTGTCACGTTTGCACCTGCTTCTAGTGTGATATTATAATTTGGTTATTTAAATTTTGTTATATGCTTACAGTAAGTCAATTCTGTTCACGTATTCATTAAGACCACCCCATTTGCAACACATCTTTCCTGTTTAACATTGTGAAGCATTAACACCTGCTCCCAAAAGAAATGTTGTAATTATAGTGTTGTCAGGGTTGAGGCGTTTAGAGAAGACACAAACACACTGTGAAGTTAAATGTATTGTACTGCATTGTTACATCAAGGAACAGATCATATGTTTTCACTCTTGACTCTAGGAATGTATATATTAAGACTCGAAACTGGAATATGCTCTACTGAATGTTCTAAGCTGCATGTAAAACACAGACTGGAATTAACAACAACATTAACATCTCATCCCTTATACTATTTAATAACATGTTTTTATTTGGTGTTTGTTTGTCTCTATGAAAGCTTGTGGATCTTATAATTAGTAACACCTTGCCAACTTTGGGTAACGCTTTATTCTGAGTGGCATAAACATATATTTTATTAATATGCAATTAACCATTTGTTGAAGTTTAGTTTATGTTAATAAACAGTCAGTAGATATGCCATGCATGTGTGTATCTATCATTAGACTGCCATTTGAGCTCATATTTCCTGTGTGTGTTGAGTATGTTTTTTGAGACTTGGTAGTTTCCTGCTTCATTAAAAAAAAAAAATAAAAGCAAAGTGTTGGTGCTGTGCGGGTGCATGCATTTGCTGCTGAGTGACAGGCAGCAGATTGAGATGGAGGTTATAGTTGATACACCCCACAGGCAAACAGGATTTATTTACATATAGTGAACACCTCATCTGAGGTAGAGGAGGAAGAGGACCACCTGCCCACCTGAGGAGGAAGAAAGGGAAGAGCAGCCGGCCCAGAAAGAAGGGGAAGAAGCCAGGACAAGATCCAACGCCCATGAGGAAGGAGCCCGAGCATGGACTGGATGATGGACCCTGGGATGAATCCCGAGGAGGCCCTCCCAGTGGCGATCTACCTGCTGTGGGCCTGCTGAGGGGAAGCAGCAGGAAGACTGGGAACAACAATATTGCCCAGCGTCCCTCTCAGACATAGCAGCCACTGTGTTTCATTACCTGGCTACAGATATGGGAATTGACCTGCTGCTCCCACCTCCACAGGCAGAGGTATGTCCACACCAGCCGCACCCATCTCCAGGATCGAAGGAGAGATGAAGCAGTCCCCAGCTACCGAGGAAGAGCCACACCAGTCCCCAGTGATAGAGAACTGTCTGGTGGAGACCGCAAGCTGCTCCTGCCTTTGCTGCCAGGGGAAGACTACACACTTTTCCTGTTTCCACCTCCAGGTGGAGACTACCCATTGCTCCCACCTCCACCGCCAGAGGGAGACCAAGCCTGCAATGCCCAAGGTGGCCTGTTCCATATCACCTGGGGATGCCTGTAAGGCATTGTCCGGGGAGGCCATGCATGTACAGTATGTCGCCGCCCGGAGATGCCTGCGCGACACCGCCCAGGGATGCCTGCTTGTCATCATCCGGGACTTTGTTGTGTCCAGCAGCAGCAGTTGAGCTGCTGGAGAGTCTGGAGCCGGCACCAAAGAAAAGAAAACCGCCAGCTACAGAGCAGAGGGGAGAGGTGAGGAAACCACCTCCACCCGCAGTAGTTGCGCTGCCGGAGTGTCTCGTGCTGAGGGAATCATTACCGCTGCCAGCGCCACCATCACTGCCAGAGTACGCAGTGCCAACGCCATTGTTGGAGTGTCCCGCGCTGAGGACAGCAGGCCTTCTGCCAGTGCCACAACCACTTCCTAAGTGCAGTGCAACCGTGTCAGCATGCCTGCTGCCAGAATCGCCTGTGACGGAGGAGCCTGCATCTGTTAGCATTTCCGTTGATAGCACTGCCACAGGCAACATTGCCACCTGTGGGCCCATTGGTGCCTGTTCCTGGCCCAGGACTATGAACAAGACTGTTTTTTAAGGGAGAGGTGGCCTTTGAGGCAATGTGTACTGTGCACAAGGGGGGGGGGGGGGGGCATGTGTGTGTGTGTGTATTATTTTGTATTTGTGTTATTATTATTTAAATGTATGGTTAAATGCATGGTTTGGTGTCTTAAAAACACAATGTTTTGTTATTGTTGTTTTGCAGCATGGATGGGGTTAAAACTTTAAACATTTCCGAACTAATACCTCTACACCACGGCCACCACAGCAAAACGGTGACAATCTATAGATTTCTCATCTTCTCATCCTTGTAAACATAGCTCCCACTTCTCCACGAGGACTGATTAGCTACTTACACTGTGTGTTGCTGTTTAATATGAGGTTGAAAAAACCTGAGATCCAGACATCAAAAGCCTATTTTTTAATTTTGTTTCAATTCCTTGGTGCAGTAATAATGTGTGGAGACACGAATGCTAAGGAAGGTGGAATTATTCATTAGAATGTCTTCCACTAATCTGTTTATTCAACAACTTTTGAATAAATATGGAATCATAAATTAGCTTTCAGCAAAACTGAATTAATTGGATGTCCTGGCACGCACATCAAATTGTGTTTTAAATCCATTTATCCAGCTACGTCTAATAGTACATTGTGAGCTCATTAGGGTTTCAAAGTAGAATCTTGATCAAAACTAGCTTCCAGAATATCCTATCCCCAAACAAGCAAGCAGACTTTTGTCCAATAAAGGGCTATGTTATTTCCACTTCACCTCACTTTTTTTTTTTTTTTTTAATTATTATTATTAATGTATGTGATTTAAAGAGTAAGTAGCCGGGGTCTGAAAAAGATAACGTTACACATCCCCACGTTTTGCTACAATTGTTTAAATAACGTACCTGTAATTTTTCATTTCATTGTTAACATCATGACAGCTTTTGACACCTAGGGTCTCATTTACGAAAGAGCACTAAATTTGGAGTTAGCACACCTAAAGTAGTGAGCCTAACGTGTGTGATAAATTTAGTGCCCTGTGGCAGAGCAAAGCTCTGCTCTTTAGAAATTGGCAGGGATGGGGTTAACTTCCCCTACCTGCCTGGGTTTATTATGTTCAGGTGGCTGGGGTTGATTAGTTGATTAGGTTGATTAACGATCAATCAGCGCCCAGCCACCTGACATAAAAGGAGGCCTCTGCTTCTCATTTGGAGAGAGGGAGCTGAGGAAGCAGGTTGGTGTTTGTTTTGTGGTTTTTGAATTTTCTAAATCCAGTGAAGGCATTGCCTAGCCTGGAAACTTTATTTTTGTGAGTTTTGTTTTTGCTTTATTTGTGTTTGAGTATCTGTTATTTTGCCCTTGTGCACTTTATTTTTGTTTATTTATAATAAAATAGTTATTTTTTTGAACTGCAGTCTGTCTCTGGGCCTCTATCCACTCGCCAGCCTGCCACATGCCCCATTTACTAATAGACAACACATTAATTTATGTGCACAGTGTTTGGCTAATTTCAATAACATACCGTGCACAGTACATGTGTGAGCATTAATTTAATATGCACGATAATGTCCAGGATTTATCCATGGCCATCGTGATATAACAAGCCCCAGCAATCCAGGTGTATCTTTTTGGTCCTGAGCTTATTGTGAAGGTGGAGGTGGCTTACATTGACCAAAAATGAGTGATCAACAGTCACAGCATTCAGCAGGGTACAGGCTGTCTTTTAATTTTAACATGTATTCCGTGAGTGATGTAAAAATGATGTGCTTTCCTCTTCCCACATCCCATGGCTCTCATTACTGAAAGGCCCTGTTACGTTAATTGTTCTTCTACTCCATAGGAGACCCATGGTTTTAAAAATGACAAAGGGCCAGAGAGAAGCTGCTCCTGATTTCTATAAGAGACCAATGGCTAATTACCAAGACTGCAGATGTGAAGAGAGGAACTCATATTAATCAATAGCTGTAATTAATCTGCTAGAGTGGAGCAAAAGAACAGCTGGACACTACAAATACACGTACACACTGAATGGATAACTCTTTAGATATGGAATATCCATAGCAACTGTAACAAACTGAAAGACCAAAGAGTAAGGTGAAGCTGGGGGGTGTCTCCCAAAGAAAAATGAATTAATAAACACCAGCTTTTTAAGCCCCACGTTGAAACATCCCAAAGAGATATTTCTAAAGGTGCACAGTACAGCTGTTCTGGGGTGGAAGATGGAACAAATACTAATTGTCTCATCTTAGTAATTAGATTAAGGGGAATTGGCACCTTTTAAACATGCCTGAGAGAGACATTGTGGAAAATGAGATTGCAAAGCCAAATGGCCTTACATAAAATAGTATTTACATGTTAATAGGATGGAAAGTATTAAAACAGCTGTGGATTTTGGGGCAAATCTGAACATGCTTAAAAATATCCCTGATCCTAAAATAGTTTTGAAAAGGCCTGATTGCGTAATACAGCAGGAATCCTCGAATTAGAATTCTCTTCCTACAGTGTAGAGTTGGGACTACAGTAATTGTGTGGCAGAGCTTAGGTTCAGTAGATTGGAAATCCTTATATTGTTTTATAGTGATGGACCCTGTAATGGCAAATGTTGTTTGGAAATGCTACAGTAAAAAATACTATTTTTAAAAAAATGTTTGAGATTGGGTGGGCATTGGGTCCTCACGTGAACACTGATTGTCACAGCAATATGCCATTCCACACAGACCTCTCCTGGTTTGCTTACAAATTGTGTGCTTGAGTCAGGATTTCATTAAAGATTTTAGAATCTAATACACAAAGTTTGCTTCTAGTTAGATCAGATACAATCCTTTTTTTGTGCTTTATTTGGCAAATATAACCACAAAGGGTTAAGAAGAGTATCACATACTATATATAATATATATATATATATATATATATATTATATATATATATATATATATATATATATAGCAGACATTATCTGTAATACTATATAACCATAAGATATAACCATATAAACACACAGTATAGTGTAGTTTAGATCTAGAGACACAGTGGACTAGGACAATAAAGTTTAAGAAATCAATTTGAGTTAGATCATGTTTAGAAACAATGCAATCACACTGCTTCACAGTTGCACTTATCTTTAATCTAACTCCAGTCAGCAGCTGCATCTCTCATACAGTCTAACTTCGTTACTGCAACAAGCACAGCACAGCACATGCCCACAGATTGATCCAGGCACTCGAGTCAGCAGGTAAACAATCCGTCAGCATCGTTGCTTGTAGAACAGATGGTATTGGTAAAGTGGATATCCCTTTCGTTTCGTCTCTTCTCGTCTCGTCTCTCTGTGTCTCAGTTCCTTCTGTATTCTCTCTCCAGGGTCCTCTCCCCAGTATTGTCTCCACAATGTTCCCTCACTTTCGTCCAAATGCGATGGTATAAATACCTGACACTAACTAGAAGCTCAGTCCATAATTAACAACATGGTCAGTTGTTCAGCGGAGGCTCATCCATTCATTAGTCCACCTGCAAATAGTGCCTTCAAAACACACAACAAATCCAGAGCAATGTGCAAAAAGGAAACCAATAAAATAACGAATAAAGTGTCAATCTTAAACTCAAAACAAATTGAAAACAAAACAAGAAAATTGTGACAACACAATTAATACAAGCAGTAATAATAATAATACTTTGCAGGTATGACAGACAGCCCAGGTTAGCTAATTTTGACCACCTCAATTCAGGTCCAGGGGGTTCTGCCTGGTCTGCCCTAGGAACTGGAAGGGTTAAAAATCCCCAAATAAGACCCTGCGGTTCAACTGCCATAGGCTGCGTTAGATACAGTCTAAGTATTAGGTAATTCAGGACTAAACACTCAAGGGCACAATAGCTTCCTGTGTACGGTTTTCTGAGGGCCTGAGCCCCGTTCAGGCTTAATTACATACACTGGTAGGATGGGGTCAGATCTATTAACTATTACATATGGCTCTGACTGCAATCTCTTCAATAGTTTACCTCTCCCTCTTGCTCTTATGTTCTTCATTAATAAGCATTCTGCAGGCAACAGCGTTGCATCTCTGGCAGTACGGTCATACCTCTTACTTCTTGCTGAAGCATCCTGCAATTGCTGACTGGCTTTCTAGTAGGTATATTCCATTCTCTCTTGGTGGCATTGCACCCAGTCCTCGGTCCTCCCCTTACTCCTTGCGGGGTAATCCTAATGCTTCATCAGCAGGCAGGCGAGCATAGCACCTGAACATCAGGTAAAAGGGTGTATATCTTGTAGAACAAAGAAGAGTATTATTATAGCTATACACTAATTCAGGCAAATACTCTGGCCAGGGATTATTTTTGTACTCTTCTAAGGTGCCCAAAAGATATAATAGAATCTGATTGAACCACTCACAACCACCATTTCCTTGTGGGTGGTAAGGGGTAGTATGGCTCTTTGTAGCCCCATATAAGTTACACAGTTCCTTAATTAGGGCAGACTGGAAATTAGCACCCTGATCAGAGTGAAGCCTACTGGGACACCCAAAAGGCTGAATTACTTGCTTCCATAGAGCATGTTGTAGTAGTTATTGCGGTTCGTCTCCTCTGGTCTGTTTCTGACTAATCATAGTAGTTCTAGCTGCAGTGCCAGGTAAGGAATTGCTTGGTACAGTTTACAGGTTTAAATGAGGTATTTCAGCCCACAGCTGGCAGTGGTAGAATGAATGGTGCGCTAAGGTTTTGGGAGTAGCTTGTCCCCTAATTTTAACACAGAGTAAAATGTATTTTCAGGAGGGGAAATGCAGCATTACCTTGAAGTCGTGACTAATCTTGATAAATAGTGTACAGTGTTTAATGGTAATGGGGTAGACATTTTAACTGCAATGTTGCTTTGAACTATCCATGTGTGTGTCCTATAAGATTCTTTATCGGCTCAGTGCATTTTATTTGAGGTATCACACTGACTCTCCAAATTAATTACTTTAATTATATTTTAACATTAACCTCTTACACCTCCCTGTTCCGCGGGTGGAACATGGTACTGCAATTACACATTATTTTTCAAAAATCATCTGTAATATTATTACAAAAGCAAAACAGCAAAAAAAAAAAAAACACCTCACAATTCAAAAACAACTCAGATTGACTAGCTGTGTGTTTCGCTGCTCTGGCCTTACATGTATCTGTTGATGGTGAAATCTCCCTGATTATGTTGTAGGGGAGGTCACAAGCTGTCCAATCATACCTTGACTTTGTTTGTAGCCTAATCCATTGAAGAGTAATCGATGTGCTTATGAATTAGGTCGCCAAAGAAGACTACGTGGCGACCTAATTCAAGCATTCAAAATTCTAAAAGGTATTGACAGTGTCGACTCAAGGGACTTTTTCAGCCTGAAAAAAGAAACAAGGACCAGGGGTCACAAATGGAGTTTAGAAAAAGGGGCATTCAGAACAGAAAATAGGAGACACTTTTTTACACAGAGAATTGTGAGGGTCTGGAATCAACTCCCCAGTAATGTTGTTGAAGCTGACACCCTGGGATCCTTCAAGAAGCTGCTTGATGAGATTTTGGGATCAATAAGCTACTAACAACCAAACGAGCAAGATGGGCCGAATGGCCTCCTCTCGTTTGTAAACTTTCTTATGTTCTTATGTTCTTATGTTCTTATGTAAACAGGACACATATTTGCAAGCGAGAGCGCTGCATTACGTACATAGAATCAAGGTTTCTTATTGTTTTCTGATCATTTTTCAATTCGTAAAATTTATAAAATCGAACGAAATGGTTAGCAGTGTTCCAAAGCATTCCAAAAGAAGTCGATTCAGTCTTTTTGAAGTTTTAGAGGAGATGGATAATAGTGAAAGTGACGGCGAAAATGATCAACTTTCTGGGTTGGAGAGCGCTGATTCAGCGTCTGCGAAGCAGCATTTGAAGATGGACTGGAGCCTCTTCAGGATTTGTAAGTATAATGGATCCACACTACATTTATTATTATTATTATTATTTATTATTATTATTATTATTATTATTATTATTATTATTATGCGTAATTTTCAAGATGCATTTTTACTATAAATGTTATTAGAAAATGCAACCATTTGACTCTCAAGGGGCACATAGAAATAACTTTTTTTAACAATTTTTATTGCATGGTAAAGAGCAACACCATGTCTCATCTGTGCTGTGCTGCTGTATATGGTCCCTGATCTTTACGATGCAATACAAGTTGTCAGAAGTAATTGTTGCTTCCCGGCCATCTTTATTATTTTCTCATTGATGTTCATTGATTTAGATTAATGCATGGGAGTGTTTAGCAAAATGTTTTATATTTCCATGATTACAAGGAGTGATGTTACTCACCTAGAGACAGTGTAGGTTTCTTAGCCTTCCAAGATAAGCTGCCTGCCTGCTCCAACAATCACTCACTCTGTTCCTTTGTTTGCCACATGTCAATCAAAGTAAAGATGAAAGGAACTGAGGTGTTTTCAGTCTGGCAGCCTGATTTAAGCAGCAAAGGTTTCTGCAATCTCATTATTATTATTATTATTATTATTATTATTATTATTATTATTATTATTATTATTATTATTATTATTGTAAACATTTAGCAGATACCTTTATTCAATAATCAACATATGTTCACCTGTCAGCAGTGCTTGAATGAGTGTAACCACTTTATTTTGAAAAAAAAAAATCTTATTATTTTGTTTCTTGTCATTTACATACTTTCAAGCAAGTGAGTAACAAAAATACAGACAGGTACTGAAAATTCAGAGCTACAAAAAAATCTCAGTAGCAACATTCTCCTGCACAAACATACAGTTTTGTGAGAGCAATGTGCCTGACAGTTGTGGCATGTGAATTGAGAGTATTTGTCATGCATACTCATCAAGGATACATTTCGGGCACCCCAAAGCTCTCCAAAAAGGCCACCTTTTGAATGAAATATTGCACAAATAAGTAAAAAAGAGGATTACAAAATCTAATTCATGTGGCAATGTATAGCATGTGTGGTGCCAGAAGGTAACCTCCCTTTTAGAACTTGCTCAAGAAACTAGTGTATGATTGGCCATAATGATCTACACAATATTCATTTTTGGAGAGGTTTGGAGAAGTTTGGGGACCCTTGGGCCTAGCTTTGTAAAAGCTCATGTATAATTTGATCCCTTTATTCAATCAGTTTATCCAGTGTAGTAGACATGTTGGGGAGACACTGGAAAAATATCTGGCTCTTTTCATGTGCTACAAGGTGAAAAAATGATGAAAGAATATAAACAAATGAAAAGCGTTTCTTGTTTTTTATGGGGGTTTTTTTCTGGATATCTCCTTCCAGTGTGGTACTTAGTAAGACTTATATGAAATCTGTGGTTTTAGTCATAATGACCAAGGGGTTACGTTAAATTCAAGCCCTGAACCATACCTGTGCTGTCTATACTTTGGAAGATAATGTGATTTTTTAAGGCCATAGCTCTCCAGGCAGAAATTGTCTGTGGGAGGCTGGGGGTTTAACAGGTTAAATTCTTAAACTCAGTGAACATGTTAAAACTTAAATATAAAGCCATACAGATAAATAAAATATGCATTAATAAATTGTAAAACAATTAGTTTAATTTCTGATGGTGGGTCCCGTGGTGGGCTGGTGAGATGGGCGTAGCCAGCGCACTGACTGCTTGTTAACAACCTGGAAGAGTGCACCCTGCGGATCGGGGCGTGGTCAGTGCGTTGAAGTGAATGGGAGAATTCAGCCTGTACTTTTCCATCCAGCGAGGTTACTCGCAGTCAGGCTGGGGCCCTGCCCACTTTCACCTAGAGTGCTCCGATCCCCAGACTGAGGCATGTGGGCTGGGGGATTTCCATACAGCCGTCATTCTGGAACCTTCCAGCAAAGTGAAGTATCCATTCTGGATTGGATGGAAAGGGCACCGCCTCCCTCCAACTTTCCTATAAAAGAAGCTGAGAGCTGGATCCTGGGTCGGACTGAGAAAAGGAGAACCGAGTGAAGAGAGAAAGAGCTAAAGAGAAAAGAAAGCCAACTTGTAGATGCTGAGCTGCAAGTGATTGCAGCTTTGTTAAATCGATTATTAAGCCTAAAACAAATAAAAAGTTTAGCCTTGAAACCTTGTCTTCTGTCCTTCTTGACACCGCCAAAATATTATAGCACCTTTTTTTAGCAGTTGCCACTGACGATGGTTCCAGTTGGATTTGTAGCTGGACTGGGGTGTTTACGCTTCAACCTGTATAGCTTCAAATATTTCTTATTCTTACTGTGATTGGCTGCAAAGATAATGTTTGTTAGGTTGATTTTTTTTTCTTGTATAGAGTTTCCTAGTAACTGAAGACACTGTAGTCTGGGAGATGTAGCTGTTAGTGGACGTTTTAGGGGAGGCGGGAGGGGAGGCAGATAAGCTGAGCAGAAAAATTGCTATGGTTAAATTACTTGGTTCTTAGTCCAATGACAGGGTAAGCAAAATGTATGGATTTATTATATATATATATATATATATATATATATATATATATATATATATATATATATATATATATATATATACTGGGAATTTGTATTTTAAAGAGTTAATAACAATTTTTCTCCACTAGGTGTCACTACTGAAGCAATCATAAATAGTCATTAGTGAGTGACACTACGATTAATCTGACTGGATAACTAATTAAAGGCAAAACTTCTGGTTAAAGAAAGGGAAGAGAAGTCACAATTGTTATTGCTTGGTTATTGTACTAGGTTGAAAATCGCTTGTCATCTAGTGCCTCATTCTCAATAAATGAACATCTAAGCATGACACTTTTCTACTCTTCAGGAGTTATATTTAAGGGTAAGCACCCACTAGAAGCAATATTCACAGCTCACACTGGCATGCATAACTTTAATTATCACACCTTCAGTGTTTTCTGATTGAAGCCAGCACATTCTGCCAATTGCTTTACAAATGATTTAATCAATTGCTGCTAAGTAATATATTGAAGAGACTTGCATTCAATATTTATCAAATACTTAAATAACAAGTACTGCACTCAACCCAAGTGTAACCCAGGCGTAATCCATTTTCCTACTGTATTAGCACTGTCGATTATATCACCGGTCCACCTTTCATTTTGGTTAAGATCTTTTAGTTCTTTTAGGTTATTTATACTTCAGTTTAGAATATGCAGGCATCACCAAAACAAAACATTTTTACCATGGTAAATTGGTACAGTCTACGCTTCTCCTATTCTTCTGCATTGTTGAATTCAGACTCATTTTGTATTGGATCTTAATTAGTTTAATTTTGAAGGTTTTACTATGTGGACTTAGGATACATGGTATTGGAAATGTTTGTTGTTGCTTGACATTGATGTAAAGGTCTTTACAGTATTTCAAAAAATATTCTTTTCATAAAAGTATTTAAATCATTAATTCATGCTTATGTCTAAAAAAATGCACCAAAGACTACAGACTTAAATAAATGGCGTGACAGTCAGTCATTTATTCCACCATCACCACTGTATGTGTGATACCTTACTCCACCTGCCAGCTCTCTAGCACTAATACACTCATTATCGGAGCCTCCTTACTTGATGAACTGGATCGTCCACACCTGCCTGGTCCTTAATTAGCTGTCTGTAAAAAGGCTACACATTTTAATTTGCTTGCTTCCAGGCAAGTGAGTGTATAATTTAATCCTGATTGTCTACACTAAAATCTAATTATTTTAATGGCTGTTTTTTTGTTTATTAACTGTTAACAAACAGCTAATAAACATGTTAATGTGCATTATTTATTCTCTGTTAACTGTTAGTTAATAATATATAATAGGCCATCTAAAACTGCAAACACCCAAGCCCTATAGATGATCAATACTCAGTCGATTATATAATTGAAATGGGTTCAAATTGTTACTGTAGTAATGTTTAGCAAATTACATTTTTAACCCTAACCCTAATCTTAACCCTTAGCTAAAATTTTACAATGTTTGTTAACAGTTAATAAACAAACAAACAAAAAAAGGTGATTAAAATGAAGCGTGATCATATTTGCTTATAGGGTTTTAAGCTATAGAAATCTTACAGAATATTAGGTTTTTATCAAATACGGTGTGTTGTGGAAGTCACTGTAGTGCAATGGTTACTCCCCATGTCAAAATCAGTTCTCCCTCCTATTTAAGGGACTCACACCTCCTGCATGACCAGAATTCAAGATCAAACTGTCACCATTCTATATTGCATGAATGAAATAAATCCATCAATGCTGGGCCCCAAGCTTTGAATCTATATTTGTTTGTTTTTTGCTCCTTCACCTTAACAACAATGGGCCCAATTTTGATAACACAAGAACAAGCACAAGGGCAACTCTCAAAGTAATTGTATTAGCGCTGCAGGGTGTGGACGGTCCCAAGAGAATGATTTTGATGAAATTTAACACCTGGCACAAAAGTAATCCGACAAAGTTTCTTTGCGCTATGCCAGTCACTGGCAAGTGGATGACGAAATCTGATGTCCAATTGTGATTCAGTAGCATTTCCTTTAAAACGTTGTTTGTGCTAGCACCAGGACGCTCAGCAATTTTTTTAGTATTCAACATGGAAGAGACACCATCGCAGCCTGAAGTGGAATTTGGCAATTCATAGACAATGAAAGAAACGCTTCATGCCTAAGGACCACATATTTTTGTAGGAAGTTGACAATAATATATGGCACAAAACCTTGAGAACCCAGGGCAAATAATGTTAAAGAGGCACGGGAACAAATAACTGAATCTATAAATGCTGCTTGGATTGGCAAGAGTGCCGAAAACGGTTCAACAGTGTCGGTGGAGAAGCAAACACAAACGATCGTCTGCTCACCGGGCTGCAGTATCTACAAGTGGCAAATTTCACCCCACACTGTAGTTGTAAATGAATAACGTGACCATTCAGTTTTGTGATTAAGGGCCCTATTCATAAAAGTACTTGCCAACTGCCGTAATAAAACAAATATTGTTTAAAACTAATGAACGCTGTTTACCGCAAAACTTCACATAATCACCCATCTCTAATAAGCCTTGGGGCTGCTGGGAAGTATGGTAAATAGACACTGGTCTCTTTTAAATGCTGGGTTATGAATAATATTATAATGCACATCATACTGAATGTTCCAGCCAATACAAACATAGCTGTACAGCGAGCTTACCAATTTGTTTTTCAACAGTGATGAAGAGATCCTGAAGCTCAGGATGAATGATAAGAAAACTGCCTTATTTTAAGGTACACGTAATGCATACAATTATTTTTATGATGTTATTCATTTTAAAACCAGTTGTGAAGCTTTTTTTGAGTGTGCCGAAAATAAGTACAAAGTCGTCTTCTGATATTAATAGGGTTGCCTTTTAGTGTATTTGTACGTTTTGGGTTTTTTTTTTGTATTAACAGTATTTTGTGCATTTAAGTCTTGCAGTGAATATTCATATTTAGCTCCTTTTCCAAGCTAATTTGTTATAAAAACAAACTAGTCAATGTTGCTTTGATTTTGCGATAAAACTGGTACTTGTATTGATTTTATTGTTAATCTTTAAACAGTTTGAAGCATTGTTTAATGTGTTGTGGGCCAACAGTATGAATTTTTCTTTCGTATTAACACAGTATTTCATGTGGTTGTTTTGCAATGAAGATTTGCAGCTGGTTTTTCATCGATTGTCCATTCTTACCAATGTACATATTTTGAGGGTGAACAATAAATATAATATGTGTTAATAAAGATGATACTTAATTGCTTTTATTAATTTTAAAACCATGTTTGTTTTTTTATTGTGATGGAAGCCTACCTTAATACACGCTTGTGTTCCGATGTTTACAGGGCTGTCTTTAGTGGATTTTATTGTTTTTATTATTAGTGCAATACAAACTGTTATTACCCTCTGACTCAACCTTTAATGATGTTGCTGGAATGTTGTAATTGGTTTAGGGTTGGGGAGCTGTTCTGTTGGGGGCGTCTCGGGGGAAGACCAGAGTGGTTGAGATCCCCGGCATCAATTGCTGGAAGAGAGGCCAATAAAAGCCACCAATTCCCAATATTTCTTATACCCAGGGGGCTTTGAAACCACCTGAGGGGGAGCCATTCTGAGATTGTTCCGATGGAGGGGGCTTTCTGGATCATCCTGACACTTAGGACGGATAACATACACCAGGTGGCCTGGTCGCAGGGGATCGATCACTATAAACGGGCCTGGACCCCAACCATGGGAAAGCTTCCCTTGAGCCCGGCGTCTAAAACTCCAGATTAACCCTTTGCGGTCCATTTATTCAGTGCGTCAGGTCCAATTTATTTTCAAACGCGCTGTTTATTGTACATGCGCTGTTTAAATCCCACCCCCCCCCCCAAGTAGAACTGGTTTAAAGGACATTGCAATGCTAAACAACATCAATACTGCATCTCCAGCCAAGCCCCACCCCATGTTCACTGTATTTTTCACATACCTCTATAGACGTGCATACCAATAAATCCTCTCCTGATCACTCGTTTTATCACCAAACTCCTCAGTAATGCGATCCAAGTCATTATATTATTACTATAACATCTCAAAAAGCTCTGCAAATGTCCATGATATTCTTTGAGCGCTGGATGCGGAAGCAGCTACCTCCTTTGTTTATGTCTGGTCCGCTACCGCCTTCGCTGCTAGGAAACAATTGCTCACGAACAGACGCCGCTTTTTTTTTTTTTGTTTGTTTTTTTTGGTTTTATTTGGCTCCTATCGGTCTTACTCAACCATTGAATGGTTTTCTTGGCTTTTTCCGAGAAAAAAACAACTAGAAACCTGTACTGATGTCTTTTCGGTGATATCAGACAGGGTCCGACATTGGACCGCAAAGGGTTAACACTCTCTCCACCGGTAATAATGGAATAGCCCGATTACACTGATTTCTTTGATTTTGATCAGCCTCTTTATGCTGCTGAGATTGCCTTTCATAAGCACTCGCCAGGCGAGCCTGGTGACCCTGCATCCACTGGTTTAAGTCGCCCGATACTGTAGATGGTAAGGCCCCTAGCACTCGATCTACTGGTAACCGGGCAAGACAGCCAAACATGACAAAATAAGGATTTAAGCCTGGTCTAGCATGAAACGTATTGTTATAAGCATGAATCATTTCTGGTAACTTCCTCCCAGTGCAATTGCTCCCCCTCTGTTAACAGTACCAGAGATATAATCATACCTAGAAGCCCAGCAACAGTTTTTGACAGCTGTATTCAAAACACTGTAAATAGTATAACGAAAGGAGAAACAGATGCAATTCGTTTTTTTTTTTAATTGAGTACATTACATAAACATCTGAACAACCCAAGCACGCATATATATATATATATATATATATATATATATATATATATATATATATATATACACACATACACACACACACACACACACACACACACACACACTTTAGAAATCAAAACAAGAAAATGTAAACAAATGAACTGAACAGACATCAGTTTACAGCATACATACTTAAAACTGAAATGATAGCAATACATTAACTTTTCAGCAGCAATCTGTTTATTATCAGGATGACCAAAAGCAACTGAGCAATGTATATAATTAAACTTAGTTATAAAACAAGTCAAAGTTCTTTTTTTATACAAAATATTATATGTGTGTAATATATATATATATACACACACACACACACAATTTCTGCAGTCCCGCGTTTCATGCTTTGAGAATATTTAATACATACGGACAGAAGGTATACCAATGCACAGCCTCATGTGTTACACGACTGGAGCAAATTACATTTTAAAATAAAAAAAACACCAAAATGACTGTTGCGGGGCTTTTAGTGTTAAAAGGTACCCAATAATGATAATAAGGTTTGATTAATTCTTTCAACCCCCCCCCCCCCCCCCCCCCCCCCCCCCCCCCCCCATTACCCTGTGGATCGTATGGGGTGGTCCTGCTTTTGATGCAATCATATTGATTGCACAACTGCTGGATGATGTCGGACTCGAACGCAGCTCCCCGTCAGAAAGAATCCGCTCGGGACACCCGAAGGGCTAGTGTATATCAGGGTCCGCCATAATACCCGAGCAGTCGTCAATGCCATCTGTCTTTAGTAGGGGCAGCACACGCAACTAGAAAATAAATCAACCATTACAAGCACATAGGGATAGGCATCACCTTCTCTTCCTAATGACAAATAATCTATATCTACAATTTCACTACTTTGAATGGAAAACAATGGGGCTATTCCCCTCAGTCCAGCCTTGTTCAAGGTGCAGGAGGGAGAGCTCAAAGTCCACGAGGTGACCTCGGTATTCACCTGAGGCCAGTAGAAGCTTTGTTTGAGGATGGACAGGGTCTTGTCACTACTCTGGTGTCCCAAGGCATGGTGGTACCGTTCCCAAACCAGGCGGATTTGTACAGGGGGTACCAGAATCTGTAGTTAGATCTCATCCATCTTCAAATTGAGGTTCTTTCTGGCTACCACTCTGTCCTTCAATAAAGTGGTTCCATTCTTGCAGAAGGCAGTATAATGGTGGAGCAGCAGCCTCCCGGGTCACGCCATCAGGGCACCTCCCTAATTCCAGCCAATATTGTAGGGCTCACAAAGTATGATCTTTCTATTGCCACTGTTCCCACTGTGCTGCCTTCCATTCCACATATGGAGCCCTGGCCAAGAGGCACTCTCCTTCTACCTGGGGGAGGGGGTTTCCATGTCAAGGACTTGGGCCATCAGTCCATTCCTCTGGTAACCAGCAAAGCATGTCTGCTATAACTCTCTCTTTGCTCTCTTGTTCCTGGGCAAGTACCGCATCCAGTCCACTCAAGCTGGCATCTGTGTATAAGTGGAATGGGAAGGCAAAATCTGCGTCAGCCAGCACCGGATATTCCAGCAAGGTCCACTTGAGTTTATCAAACACACTTTGGCAGGTGGGTGTTCATTCCACCAGAGCAGTCTTTCACTGAAGCCGCTGGCCCTACCGAAAGTCCATGCAGTGGCATCACAATCCGAATGAGGGGATGAATCACAGGTAATATCCCATGAACCCTAAGAAGGAACAGACCTGCCGGATGGTTGTGGGCCAATCCCGCACTGCCATTAACTTCTCCTGGTTCGGGGCTACTCCACCCACTCTTACGATGTGGCTCAAGTACTTCACTTCCTTCTGTAGGAGTCAACACAGTGGGTTGGCGCTTCAAGCTATGGCTCCAGAAACACTCGAATACTTGCTCCAGGTATTCCAGATGGGTGTCAAAGTCTGGGGAGTAAACAATATCACCATATTGTGCGGGATGAAGAGGGTTGTGGACATCTCTGGGCAATGTGGCCAGCCTGACCACAAGCATAACATACGGGTCTTCGCCGATGGTCTCACTGGAATGCAGGCTCCAAGGGCACGCCAACTTAGGTGGGGACAGTCCCTCGGAAAGGTAGTGGGGGTGGAGTTGAATGGACAATGGGCGGGAGCCATTGTAACTGAACCTGCACTTCAGTGGTGATGGAGTGGGATAAACTGGTCAAATGGCCCTGGACTTCAGCTAGAACCCCAGTCCAAATTTCTGCTTTCCATGTCTTCTAGTCAGGAGGTCCTTGCAATGGAGAATGGAGGATTTTACGTACTGTTCCAGGAAGGAGGCCGGAGATCTACCAATTGTGGAGGATGGTATCCTGGAGGGCACTACTAACGTGGACCCGTCACTGAAGCCTGGAAAATAGTTAATGGAGACTAAGTGAAAAAGCCCATACTGCCTCCCCAGGCTCCCGACTACAGCTATAGAATCTAGCCCTTAACTGTGCTAATGTAAGGCGGTCCCCATACAGCCCCTCTAAATCTACAAAGATATAACTGGGAGACATACATTCCATTTATGGAATCCCATCCCATCTATCGCCCATAATATCAAATCAGTCTGTTGTACTTCCGTAAGGGATTGAAATGAGAGGGTGGCCTCAATTTGCAATTTCTATGCCCCATAGCTTATCTCTTCCCTGGTACCATCAAATTTCAGAACCCACGGAGCCCCCAACTTAAGGCTGCTACAGCTGGATAAACTACGGTTGGCCCTCCACTAGGGGCCGCAGCTGATACACCCAATGGTGCTAGTGCATTCTCCACTAGGGGGTCTATTACCACCTGAGATGCTTCAGCATTCCCATTAGGAGGTTGCTCACAGCTAGTGGCCCCGATACACTCCTCGCAACTGAGGTCAGTAAACACAGAATCCTGCCGACTAAGCCAAAAACTGTCACATGCTTTAATGCACAAAACTGGTAGAGTGCTGACCAGGTGACAATAAACCAAACACTGTTACTATGTGTACAAACATTAACGCCCCCCCCCCTCCCATTTTCCACTCCCTCTCTTCAGGTTCTTTTGGGATTCTGTGACACCAGAATAAACTAAACTAAAACTCCCAACTAAAACTATAAATATGACATTGATCTAAAATAGCAATTCTTACTAAAACAATTGGATTAGGTTAACACTATTTAAAAACAAGTTCAATTGTGCAAATAGGCAGGGAGGGTCCCGGTACTTCTGAACTGTGAGAAGAGAGGTCGTAGCACAGATAGATAACCTTGTATTCCTTGTGTCCCGGCTTGTAGTATCACTCGAGGTCGAAAATAGCCCTGGTCCTCTTCACTATAGATTTGCCCCACACAGACAGGCCCCATCAAAACCCGGGGCCGGCTTTTCCCCATCCCGAATGCTGACCCACTGGTCACTGTCCAACAGGGCTCAGGTACCTGATGTAACAAGCAAAAAGAACAAAACAAAGCCACCGTCAGTGCAGTTCCTTTGCAACATATTGTATCGCAATTTTAAGTTTAACGATATGACCACCACAATAATTATGTACAATCAGTATAATGTTATTTGACACACTTCATAATTCCTATGTAGTAATAAAGTCAATATGTGTTTTACTGTTGAATAAAATGGTTTCCAATAGCACACTGAACAAAATTATTCTAGCCCTGTGCACTTATCTGCAAACTAGACAGGGTTTACCACTCAAACAAAAGTACTGCTACTTGGTTGTAACTTACCTTTATATCTTTGTCCAACTCTTCCAGGTTTTTCCTGTAGTCTGTTCTTTCAGAGATTTGGGGCTGGGGCTGGGGCTGGGGCTGGGGCTGGGGCTGGGGGGCTGGGGCTGGGGCTGGGGCTGGGGCTGGGGCTGGGGCTGGGGCCTCTGGCGACAGTTTGCCCAGCTCCCTGCCTGTACTGTGCTGACATCACACCTTTTATAGGCAGTTAGTAATTGAATGAGGTAATGGGTAACAGGTGATGCAATTAGGTTCCTCAGAATGTCAATCAGTTCCACCATTTGGTCACCAGTGTACTAATAATAAATATAACAAAATAGTAAAACACACAAAGCAAAAACTGAACATAGTAATATAAAATAAAACAACCAGATAATCACAGCAAAATTTTAACAAACCAGGCAAATCAATCAATCAATGAAAAGTGAAAAAGTGAAGTGCTCAATTTGGTCACTTAAGAAGCAGAGAAAACTGACCAGTGAACATTTGCATTGCCTCACTAGGATTGCAATGACTGATTACAATTACTGGTACTGCACTGAGAAAGTCATGGAGCAACTAGCACACTTCGGCTCTTCCAGTTTTTAAAGTAAGTTTTGCATTATTCACTTTTTAAATGGTTGTTTCATACTGGTTCACCTTGCATAATTTAATTTAATGTTAATTTAGTTAGTATTATCCCATTATGCTTTAAATGTATTTAATTTCACATTTTCATTTATTTTTTGAATAAGAATTTGAATAAGAGTTGAATTGTAAAATTGATGCAGCCCTCATCTCACTGATTTTTTTGATAGTGGCCCTTACCTGAAAAATAGTGAAGATTACTGAACTAGGCACTTGCTCTATAGGTTTCCTGCCTGAAAACCTTGCAAGCTTTATATTAAGAATAATCCCATTATATATGTTACAAATTAATGCACTTACCCGTCACGCGCGATTTTCTGACTATGTCACCAGTTTTCTGATACAAAGCCCATCAGTGTTAAAACGTATTTGATTATCCGTCTTGTTTTGTGTTGTGCTGGGGAAAATGCAACAATAACAAAGCAATTGAGAAGAGTGGTTCCATCTGCGGTTGTGTAAAACAGTTAATCATTAAACAGTTTCTTTATTTTTTAAATCTGTGATCCGTAGTTGCTTTTGTGCATTTTCATTTGCAAGTGAACTGTGACATTTAAGGCCTTATCGAGCAGAACTATGGTTCTAAAATTTTGAATACTGACTTATTGACTTGGATATTGTGTTGTTGTTTTTTTTTTTTTTTAATTTATTTTTGCTAAATTGCATTGCCTTTTATGTTTTAGGCGGTTCTGTACTTGCGTAACATTTTGATTAAATTTTACATACTGCTACAATACGTACCGGATTTAAAAGTATGTACTGTACAAGTTACAGTCCACGTGTCCACAGTTGTCTCTTTTGCCAGGTGATATTTTCAGAATCGTATCGTTCTGAATTAAAATAGTACATCTTTTGAAAACCTACTTATTGTTAAACATAATCCTTTCAGCTGTGTATTTCTGACATTGTATCTTTTTTGTATTCCCTTGAAAAATGGACAAAGGTTGGAAGGGGCTAAAATTAAATAATCCGATATGCGTCGTGTGCATTTAACCGCAAACTCTTATAGGGTCGGATATGTGAGTGCTGACTGTATAGTGTTTTTGTTTTTCTGTTATAAACTCAGCATTTTCGTTGCTCAAACAGCAACATTAATGGAAAGCAGCACTTCATTGTTGTGAGATTACTGTGGTACCATTCTTTGATGTATTCTCACATTCTAATCTCATTTCAGTTACATTTTCTGAATGCTAAATTTTAATGAGAGCATACTATTAGTTTTTTTTTTTTACTTAGTGTAGTTATTAAAGCTGTAATATGCGACATTGGCTAGAGTAATTATACTAATATATATTCTATATATATATATATATATATATATATATATATATCTATATATAACCATATATATATTAAATATATTATATAAATTATAATAAAATACAGTAATTTTTAATTTTAACCATGTCATTAAAAATTAAAAATTAAAACGCTGGGGGTGAGAATTATCTCCAAAAAATTGTGGATGTCCTAATAATATGGCAAAATAAGTTAACAATGTATACATGTTACATATACTGTAACCTGACAGATTAAATGAAGTCTAATAGAAACATTTTGGGCTACGATAATTCACAGATGGTTGTCTGTGTCACTGGATGATATCTGCTTCTTTTTTATCATGTTGTATTTCCATTTTTAAAAACTATGTATCATTAAACATTAATATCATTAAAAATATATTACTTGCCTGTATGCTAGGAGCACTCATTTAAAATCATTACTTCTTATCTCAATTTGATTATTTAAAAAAAATGGAGTGCTAATAGTGGAGAATAAAAAAAATGCCTTATAGGCTTTTCCTAAATCAGACAGCATATCTGATGCACTGTAGTTGTACCCCATCTAGTGCAGGACAAAGGATTTACATTGACTACTGAATTCAACCAAAGGCAAGTCTTTTTCTACTCCTGTCTAAATGGTCAAAAGCTGGTGCTGTGTAGAATCATATGTTAAAAGTAGACTTGTCACCCACGTGGAACTGCGTCCGAGTCCCTCATGCTTGTTTTGGTGGCCAGAGAGAATAGTCATATTCCAATAAGAAATGCACTGAACTTAGGCTGGGCCGACCAGTGGGACAGGTACTGTAAGTAATGCAATAGTTACATGTATTCTCTGTCTGAAGGGGGCGCTGGGTCCAACACATCTTCATTTGGATATCAATATTACACAGAGAAGTAAAAGTCTTGTTAGAAATACTGAGCTAAATGTTAAGAGGAAGGGAAAAGGGTAGTAAAGATAAAGAAGTGTAGGACAAAAAACCTCAGTAACTACAGACATGATGTCTGACATAATAATAATAATAATAATAAATAATAATAATAATAATAATAATAATAATAATAATAATAATAATAATAATACATTAATATATATATATATATATATATATATATATATATATATATATATATATATATATATATATATATATATATATATATGTGTGTGTGTGTGTGTGTGTGTGTGCCAGTATAGAAAAACACTATCTGAACTGGGAAAGCCCTCTTAGTGCTTAAAATTGTTACTTGCACCCCACTCTGTGAGATTTAGTTGCTATATTCAATTTTTTTGTTTTTGTTTTTGTTTTACTTATTTGTTAGATCACATTAAAGCATTTTTATTTTAATTTGTTTTGTGGATGAGGGTGAGGAGCTAAATTCAGAATGTAATTAAGTTTAATGTTTTTCTGTTTCAGCTCTTGTCTGTTTCACATGTGTAGCTCAATTTTATTCTCTTTTACTGCACATGTTTCTACAATATGTCTCATTTGAAATATGTCTCATTTGCATCTTCAGTAGTTGTTTTAGAAATCATAAGACATGTATTGAATTTAAGTGAGAAGAAAAATAGATTATTGACAGAAGTGAAAAGATATACAGCAGATGAGCACTGCATTTTCCTTCTGGGTTGTTATATAAGGTACAAGTATTTTAATGCAATAAAGGTTTTAAAAAGCTGGCAGAAGTCTTTTTCAGGTTATTCTGTTAAAACAATTGCACTGATGTTAGGTGTTCTCAAAAGCTGATATGCCAGTATCGCTCTCATATAACTTCTGTCAATATTTGCAGAAGCTCATTTATTAAACATGACCTCCACTTTCACTACCCTTAAGTAGTTAACCATAATTTTTTTAAACCTTTCGTGTACATTTTTAAAAAAACAAAAAACCTTTTCTTTCATATTCCTTTAACTTTGTACACTGCATGTTTAGATAGATAGATCTATCTATCTACCTATCTGTCTATCTATCGATCTATCTATATACAGTATATATAGAGATAGATATATATAATCTAATAAATATGATTAATAAAATAAAATGTGATCTCATATGTTAAACATTACTACAGTACATATTTTAAGTGCATTTGAACACATTTAAACCTATTCAATGATAATATATTTGCTGAGCAATTTTAGCGTTACCTTTTTGTAAGACATGGCACCAAATGTATACCTGTTTTCAATTACTGGTAATGGTGATTGTCCCCATGTGTTCCTTGTGTTTCCTATTTTCTGTGGTTGTTTCATGTTGATCTCCTAAATTGAGACTTGCACATGTAAAACTCAGAGCCAGAGGTCAACATTTCTCAACTATATTTCTGTGTGGCGAGGCAATATGGGTCTGGATGTACTGTACACAAAAGATGTGGCAATATTTGTGTTTCTTAGTATGCCAGATACATATTGATTGATACATGGTCTGTTAATCATGGAACAATACATCAAAACACTGTACAGTATATTATACATCAGTAGAATTGACTGTCCCACTTTAATTATTCAAAATCAATATCCTACTGTATAACAAATCAGTACTGTATTCCTGAAATAAATCCTTCTGCTCAGCTTAGCCTCTGGATGCCACTGAATGAATCTGACACAGATCTGTGCTCTAATAATAATAATAATAATAATAATAATAATAATAAAGATTGGTACCTTATTGTATCTGGATACTGTACCCGTATTTTAATAAACTCAGAAACTCCTATTTTAATAAACTCAGAAACCCCTATTTTAATAAACACAGAAACCCCTATTTTAATAAACTCAGAAACCCCTATTTTAATAAACTCAGAAACCCCTATTTTAATAAACTCAGAAACCCCCATTTTAATAAACTCAGAAACCCCCATTTTAATAAACTCAGAAACCCCTATTTTAATAAACTCAGAAACCCCCATTTTAATAAACTCAGAAACCCCTATTTTAATAAACTCAGAAACCCCTTTTTAATAAACTCAGAAACCCCCATTTTAACCTGAAGTTTAGTCAGGGATTCTTTTGTAGCCAGCACCTACAGATAACACATCCATTGTCAACGAATCTGACTTTTTGAAAACACTGGTTGTGTAAACTCATTTAAAAAAATGCTAAACAAATAAAGTTGTGTCCTGAATGTATTTGGGTTTCTGCACAAAGGCACCATACACCTTACAGTATTAAAATTGACCATTTTAGTTTCATATTGTAGGTAATCCAGTATTAAGACTGTATGAAATTGTCCTTGTTGTTAGGCTACAACAGTATGTTCTGAAGCACGAGCATAATCTCTCTTGAGAAACAAGTGATTGAGGTTTCTTGAACATCAATCCTCCCTAATTAAATAATAATACAAAAAAAAAAAAAAAAAACATGAATTAAAGTTGGATTGATATGTTGTATTCTTGAGGCTAAATCTGGAATATGCAAAAATGAAATAAGTGCGACTGACACATATTGTATTTTCCCGCAGTGCTGCTTGGCACCAAAGATGGTCTCAGCAGCAGAAGCAGCAGCAACATTTCCACCCCCAGGCTGACCTGCAAGATGCTTGGAGCTTGTACTACAGGTGGTGCCCATCTCCAAGTGGGAGAGCACTGTGAGTTCATTCCGATCTCCATGACGATGGCTTGTCACACAGTAAGACTTTTTCCCACTTTTTAGACAAACAGATGGTTCACATGAACCTGCAGTCTTGCAGGCCAAGACCACAGCTGTAGCTGAAATAGTGCCAATATTCCAAATACACAGTAAGCAACACACATGACAAAATGCTGTAGTTTAAAAAAATCAGATTAACAGTGCTTCATTACAAATACTATATTTGGGAGATTGCACTTTTGCATGTGGAGGACACTGTACACGAACTGGACAGTCAAAAGTTGCAGTTCAAAACAAATGTTTATTTGAACCATCCAGGTATTGTAACAGGGATATTTACAGGGGTGGGGCAAAATAAACAAGGCAAACAAAACACACTGGTAACACCTTGTACTGACAGTAACAGC
Organism: Polyodon spathula; assembly: GCF_017654505.1. Taxonomy (NCBI): domain Eukaryota; kingdom Metazoa; phylum Chordata; class Actinopteri; order Acipenseriformes; family Polyodontidae; genus Polyodon; species Polyodon spathula. The sequence continues at coordinate 69,919,074 of NC_054536.1, forward strand.
TAGTGAGGAGGTGGTAGCCAGGTCATCCAACCACGAGTTCGCTCAGGCAGCTCTGTGTTTCAAGTCTGCAGCTGGGTTGATGTCCTCAGCAGTCCTGCAGATTTTGTTCATAGTACAAAGTCAGTCAGAAAGCAATTTGTACATCTTGCTGTGTAGAATAGCCTCTTCTCTTCTCAGAATCCCCCAGCACAACTAACTCAATAACACACACACACTTCCCCTATACACTCCAGACCACCGCTTGAATTACTCCTGCACCTATCCCTAAGGAACAGGTGCAGCTAATCTAACAGTGACTCAAGGAAATGACATCTGTAGCACATGTGTGGTTTTCCTTTACCAAGATGGTCACTACAATCGGACACTAGACTTAAGGTCAGCGCCATCTTAACGGGAGTTAGTGAACACAGCGTCACCACCTGTCGGGAGGCCGAACTCCACCAATAAACGAGGGAGAATAATTTACCCTGCCACAATATAGTAATCTTTGTGCATTTAATATGTTGGCAGTACATGATGTCATAGTGTTGATAACTTATGGACCAAGTGCTTATATACAATAATGCAAGTCATGGGCAAAGGGCTCTTTGTAGCCAGACAGGTCACAACAGTCCTTGTGTATGTATGCCAATCCATTGGTGGATCTCAATTCAAACCTCTTCTGTAATCATGTTTTTTTTTTTTTTTTTTGGTTTGCTATTTATGATTCGACCTGTATATGACAGCATAAGGGGGACTCAACAGAGCTAAAATGCCAAAGCAACCCTGCCTTATTTCCTTTCTCTTAGGCATGATGATACCTCATGTGACTGTTGACAGTGAGCAAGGATTCATACCCTTAAGCTATATATTGCTGTTATTACTGTATGGCAGCACCAAACAGCACAGGACTAAGGGCTCCAAAAAATCTATCAAAATTAACATTCATACTTCATGCTTTTAAAGTAAACCATTAACATTTGCTCTTTTCCAGTTTTTGCATAAGTGCCTGAACAAAAAAAAAAAAGTTTATAGGACACCTTGGTGACATATACAGAAACAGGGACACAGTGTGCAGTGTACAGTGTGTGTGGGTGCGCAGCTTTGTGTGTAGGCTTGCTATCTCTCTAACAGCAATTGAGGAAAGACAGACAATTGTCAAGCCAGCTGGGCTCCCGGTGACCACTTTTTGAGGGAGGCTTGGTTATGTCTCTTCTAAACAAGGAAACCTCTATGCACCAAAGATTAGTGTGATAAGACAGAGCAATGAATGGGACAAGGTCTGAAAAGTCTCTTTTGTACAGTGCTGTGATTCATGCTTTCAATAATCATATTAATGTTTCTCTGCACTCCCTACAGATGGACATCTGGACTAGTCATGTGAAGTGTCATGCACTTCATTTTCCCACGGGGAAACTTTTACACAATGACTAAAACTACCGCATTATGAATTAAGTGTCCACAGTATTAGTCACTTTGGTGTAACCCTGAATTATACAGATGTACAGCTGTTGCTAACCAGAGCTAAACAAAAATAAAAATAAATTAAAAAAAAACCCAGCTTGGGCAATTCTAGGAAATACAGTAAAGGTCAGTTTGATAATTTAGTTAATCTTTTTAAGGTTTGTATTTTTTTCTCTGGGATGAGAACAGGTGAAAAGTATGTAATCAGATAATTATTTGTACTACTTATGTGAAAAAAATGTTTACTGTATGCAGGTGAGGTGAACTTCCTCAAACATTTCTACTTTTCAAAAACATTTGACTTCACATAGTTTCCAAAGATGTATTTTAAATCTGTTTATATACAATGATAGGACAATGGTATGTAATAGTGGTGTGCAGATAACCGGAATTTCCAAGGTATTCGCTCTGAATTGTTTTTTGTTTTATTTGTCAGCAGGTTAATAAAACAAAACAAGCCCATTAATAAATGGATTTATTTCACTACAACAAAAAGCTGCCTTTCCCTCACTTTTACAGATTGATACTAAGCAGTGGCAATTAACTTCAACACTGAGGGATTTAAAAGACAATTGGAAGCAAGCTATCCATTCACCTGGGGTGCAGACATTTTGCAGTACCAATGCTGTAAACTAACTATAAAAATAAGTTGTGAAACTTGTAACTGGTGTTTATGTATAGTTTTACATATTCAGGGAACATGTAAAAGTATACATCCCACATGCAGGGGCTTCTCACAGGTGGAGGTGGGACGTAAACCCGGTACCACCCGTTCTGAAGCATAGCGCCGATACTGCTGTATAACAGAGCCAGGCTCCCTTGCAGGAGCTGGCATCAGGCTAATGTGTTCATGGTTAGATTGCGTCACCTACCAGCCCTGACCCCAGTAATAATAATAATAATAATAATAATAATAATAATAATAATAATAATAATAATAATAATAAAGCAGACAGAATGGCAGTCTAGCATCAGATAACTTCCAGAGATTGCTGTACCAAAGCCTAAAAGAAGATACTTCAATCCTGCTTGGGAAAATGAATCATTTGTTTTTGAGTTGTCCAGGGGTGGAATGCATGAGGTGTGGTCAGGTAATTAAGCAATACAAATCTACAGTGGCCAGAGTACATGACAAGAAATTGTGTAAAAAGATGATGAAAATATCACACATGTCTGCAGGAGAAAAGGAGATGTAACTAAGAGAAGCAAAAGAAAATAGGAGGGTCAGGTGCATGCCGGCTTTTGTAAACTTGGACCAAAAAGGCAAAAGATGCACAGAATGATCTCTGACTTGCCTACACCAGTTTGGTAAAAGCTGTTACAATTTACAACAGATAACATCTTCAAAGAAATCACCACCACAAAAATTGACCACAAGTTCTCTCCCTTCTAAAGACTGCGCTGTAGTGTATAAACTGTTGAAAGAAACAGAAATTTGGTAACTGCCTTTTCAGCTAAACCCAAATCAGCGGTGTGATGAAAGCACTGACCAAAGTGGCACAAGTCAACTTATTATTTATTATCGTTTTATAACCGAAATATCAATGCTGTAATGCAGAAAATCTAAGTGCAGCCATATTTAGTTGTTTGGAAAATTAACAAAATAATTATCCAATTCAGAAAATTGTGTGTTTAAATCAGACGGTACATCGATAACACTAGCACAGGATTATGAAGTTTGTTTATTTTATATTCTAATTAAATGTACATAATACTAACAAAAATGATATACGATCTTGTCCTAGTGAGGTTAGTATTTTGTTAAATGTCCATCATGTAACATGACTGTACCAACCCCTACATATGATGTCTGGAGCTCCCAAGCAAGTTTTTTTGATATTACAAAATTGTGATTCAAGGATCATTCATTTTGATAAATATGGGTGGCAATGTCTCAATGGGTGAAGAGTTGTGAAACAATATTCATGACTGTATGGAATAAGCAGGCAGGTTCTAGAGCAACATTTGTTCTGCAGTTTTTCGACAGCATCAATGACTTGCTTTACTGAAAAATATTTTGCAGCACCCTACACTATTAACCAGTTTTGCTTCATAAAGTCAAATGAAACCTGCTGAATAATGATGTTACTGTAGAGTTTCACTGGAGGCAGAAAATGGAGAAGACACACTACTTTCAGTTAATTTCTTTTATTCTTTGGACGCTATGTCAGCACCCACTCGAGACCACTGCTCTGTCAGCTTCACTGCTTTCTTGAACAACCACCACAATTGCCATTGCAATGCCTTCTTATAGGCTTAGCCCACTCCTTTTTATGCAGATAGGATACCAGAAGTCGGACACATCCCATTGGCCCTCAGCCGCACACTAGAACCAATGCACGGACAAACAACAATCAATGGGAAAAGACCAGGGAAGACAAGCAATCGGGCGGGTTACATGATGCGGGAATACACACATAAAAGGTAAACAAGCAATGGCGGAACACAGCGGGGAGGAAATAATAAACAGCAGGGAATACAGTACATAAACACAAATGCACGGATTGCTACATTACTTTAACATGTTGAATTACATAACAGACTGCTTTGTAGGTTTCCATATGCTTAATGAAACCATAAATAAATGGAAAAATTACATTTCGAAATCTCTGAGCTACTATACTACTATTATGGCTTATGGTACATTATTGTGATCTAATTTTGTAATTTCCATTGCATTTATATGCATCATTTATTGTACAGGATACATTTTTATCCACCCCAATCGAAAGTATTTCATAATTTTGTTCACGCGCATGAATTAACCAAAATAAACAAACACGTGTCCTACCTCCTATCAGTAAACTCTCCACTGCCTTCTTCATGCTCATCAGAGCATAAAGGCATGGGCACAACAGTGCATTGCGTCGCTTCACCTAGCGTCAATTTTTGATATAATGGATTTCTATGTACCTTCACACACTAGGGTGTTGCATTGAGTTGCATCCCATCTAGGAGCAGCACGTCCACATTTCTCCCAGAGCAATTTTTGACTCATCGCTCGTCCAACGCATCTGCACACCACCATCAAAAGAATTTCTTCTCAGTTTAAGCCATTTATGGTGAAAGTCGTCCAGTGCAACAGGCTATAAGTCGGAGCAGTTGGTAATATTTTGCATAGATACCTATGTAATACAATCTTCAAATTTGTCCTAAAATTTTAAATATTTCGAAATCCAATGGCCCAGCGTTTCAGATTATGAAGTATAAATTGCAGACTGCAAAAAAGCTAATTATGTAACGATCTTTTCTCAGTATATAAGTTGGTATTATTTAACAAAAGACCTAGCATATACAGTTGATTCAGGAAACAATACTCATTCAGCGCAACTCATTCATATGTACTTTATTTTGCTGATTCAGTCTTTACTAAATGAAAAATATCAAAGTACCGATCAGATCTTTTGCTGCATAATCAGTTGTTGTAAAACTGTGGTCTAGTATTATTATTGACTGTTTACACACAACATGTATATACAGATAAGTACACCCACACAAACACGCACGTACAAATATGCATAAACACATACTGTGATTATCTACATATGTTTAAATATTCTCCATCTAGTCATTCCTTGATAGCTAACCTTATTGCTAAAATAATGGCTGTATATTTTGTCAACACAGACCGTATTACCTCTTACTTACACAATCTTTAATTGTTACTCAGTGTGTGACAGCTCTAACTGTCTATACAGTTAGTTAATACCTAAACCTTGGAAAACATGTTCAACCCTTTACTAAGGTACGCCATTACAAAATGTAGTGCATCATCATCTAAAAACAAAAAGCTGAGAAATATGAAGAAAGTTGCTTGGAAATTGGAGTTGTCTCTGTTGCCTGTGCTGTTGTACTGGCTAATATCAGAATATTTATTAAAAATAGAAGTGCAGTCGGAGAAACATGTGCTTTCAAAAGTTTGAAGTGATTTTGTGGAGAAATTATTGTGAAGTTCATTAAAATTTAATAGAATGATCCATTTTACAAAAGGTATTAGGTATGTGTTTTTTGATTTGTTTAAATTTTTGTTTTGTTTAGAATTTTTTAAAAATCTGAATTTTTTGAGGTGTCTGCACATGGCATGACATCTGTACACAGGATAAGATGTACTGGAATTATGGTAAATACTTCACTGTGATTGGTTGATTTCTGATATGTGATTTTTGCTATTGTGGCGGAGGGCTTTAAGTAAAAAAAAAATAATAAAAATTGTTAAGATGGGGCGTGATTCAAAAAAGCTTGAAAACCCCTGGATTACTAATGATTACTGTGGTAAATAAACAATTTGTCAGGTGTTGGTGCAATACATGAAAAAAGGTTCCCTGTAGTTTCTCATTTCTTGATTCAGAGTGTCATTATTGTCCTTAGCAAGACACTGTTTCTTAACCATTTAAATTGTTTGCTTTCATATTTAAAAGGTAGCGAATGGATAAAACAGGCATTTATAAATGCATGGAGTTTCTTCACATGTATAGCAGTAGAGTATAATAGCAGCAGAGCATTTACATGACATGAAAAAGATATCTTTAAATCTTTTAGGTGCTAGCTTATACTAGAATAAATTGATTTCCCACTTTCCTTATGAAGCTGTGTTTAAGATTGCAATTTATTTAAGTAAAAAACAAAAGTTTTAGGGACATGCAAAAATTAAGCTGAATGACATTTAGGAGTAAAAGCTAAATATGAAACAGGCATCTTAGCAGAATGTGGGATAATATAATATTTGGCCCTGCAATTTATTGCAGAAGGACACAGCTTGTGTAAAAGGGGGTTCTAATTGTGAAGGAACTCTTTCTGTCTAGCAAGAAAAGATGGAGGGCTCTAATTTGTGGATCCAGAGAAAAGGACTGGTGTTTAGCAATGGAAACTTGAGGCTTTTTAAAATAAATAAGCATTAGAAATTAAAACAGTGAAAATTGTACTGTACTTTTAAGGTGTTTGGTACATAAAGGCTGATTCTGGCCTGCTTGGGGAATCTATTCACCCAAAACAAAGAAAAATACCCAAATGTACAGATGACATAATACAAATATATTTTTACTCAATACATAATAATAATAATAATATTAATTTAATCATAATTTATATGCTTTCAAAAATCATCACAAAAAAATGCCTTCAACATTGGAAGCAACATATTGAAGAATTACTGGTAATATTGGCTAATGAGTTCAGGATAAATGCTTTGTCTCCCTCTGCTGGCATTAATTCATATTCAGAAAGGAGACATCCACAAGATTTGAAACAATTGTTTATTGCATTTGACAAATTACCTTGCATATGAAACATATTATAATTTGACCCATATACGTTGGCCGAACTATGATGTAATGTGGATTGAATGATAACTAATGCCAGTGGGCAGGACAAGTGGCACTCTGGGCCATCTTCCCCCCCTAGACAAGGCACGCTGCAAGGTGGAGGCAGGGGAGGAGGATGATCAAACAAAGAAACAAGGTATAGACGAGAGGGATGTTTATAGGAACAGTTTGATTATGTATGTGATTAGTGGGTGGATTCCCCTTTCAGAAAAACCTAGTTTCCAAAGAAAGTTTCTAGCAATTTTTTTGGAAGAAAAAGTTGTGTTTTTAGTGGGTTTCTAATTATGATGTATGATCATAAAGGACATAGAATTTGGGCCATGCAGCTCCAAAGTGAAGGTTCAGTTGGTGTCCTCCAATGCCAGTGAGCTAACAGCCTCTCGGAGACAAAGGCCAGCCCTGCAGGCATCTACTTGAGCTTACCAGTTACCTGGCCAGTAGAGTCTGCTTTGCGATGAGGAGAAACAGTCCCTGTTGGTTTTTTCTCCCTAACCTACGGGCGAGGCAGGGCCAATGCAATGCTCCCACCAAAATCATCAGCGAAGACCGGACTTCAGATAGACAGGACATGAACCTGTGCTCCCCTGACTTCATGACACCCTCCACACCAGACTGTTGTGCCTTTTCCACTTGAACTTTTCTCTGGGTCCTTCTTGAGAGGTGACATCATTGCAAATCTCCACCCCACTTCCCTTTACAAATAAAGGATGGGAATGTTCTCATATACCTCCAGAATGAAATGCATTTTCAAAAGCAGCGTTAACTTAGATGCCAAGGTGGCCCTATAGCCAATTCACAGATTTATTGTATGTTTGGTATTTTTTTATCTAGCCATGGAAGTGTTACATGGCCACATTATAAGGTACTTGTTTCAAAACTAATGAAAAGGCAATACCAGTTGTAACATTTGAAAAGCAGCTGATACAAAGTAGACAAAAATAGCTGTCTAGGCAAAAACAGTTATTTGTTTGAGCTGTGAGTCACTACTTTTATATGCCATCAGATAATGAATGCATTTCATTTAAGAACATTTGCCTGGAAATCTGTGTATTTTATTTGCAAAGGTCACTTCAGCAAGGTTATGCTTGCTTATTTATGGCATCAGTACATTGACGTTGCAGTGATGCCAACTGTTTTCTTGTCAATACTGCCAAAACTGTATAATCTAATAATAAGAACATAAAAAGGTTTGCTGGGTTTCTAGAAGCTAAATTATTCCAGAACTTTGTCTAATTGGCTTAAAAGACCCCAATGAATGAAAACAGCAATGCAGCCCATTCCATACACTCTCCACTCAATATCTTACTGTGTCTTGCACTCCTGGCCTCTGTGCTATACTTGAAATACTAACTAGGATTCCTTTTAGGATTTTAGAAATGTCTCCTCTGATCAATATTTGTTTTTGGATAATTAGATTAAATTCCCTCAACCTATTTTCATAACCCAAGCATTTTAGACCTGAGATCAGTCTTGTTGCTCTTTGCTTGACTCTCTCCACAATTACGTTTTTATAATGCGTGAAACCAAAATTAAATGCATTGTTCTAAGTGCAGCCTCAAAATGATTCAGGAGGTGGAGTGCTATATCAAGGAAACACCTATTTCTGCTGATAGAAATCCACTTGACTTAAAAACAAATCTAACCTGAAATATCCACACCTTGCTGAACTGGTCAAAAAATACCTGATTATGCCAGGTACATCTGCTCACTCTGAACAGTTCTCTTCAACAGCTGGAAACATTGTAAATAAAAAACAATACCCACAATAACACAACTTGTTTCCAGTTTGAAGGACAAATTGTAGAAATGAAACAATTGGCTGATTACTGATTACACCATGTAACAATTATTATATTTTTTTTGTTCCTGGGTAGTAAGTGTTATTTCCTAATTGCTTATGCCTCAAAAGTATAGAAAATGGCTATTATTCCCCACAAACTTTGCTTTTGTGACCAGGACAGTGATATTTCAAAACATCACTATTTCCAATGGGAAAACGGGCAAATGTGTGTCTTTTTGTTCCCATAAAGTTAGAAAAAAACAACATATGAATCCAAATTAACATGTATTTATACCAAACATGATGGGAGACTACATTTGGGGGCCGATTTGTGAAAGTGATTTACAGTATAATCGTAAATCTCGAAAAACTACTCACTTCTAAATCTTTTGTAGTCAATTTTGTATTACTTTAGTATAAATACACGTTACTTTGGATTCATATGTTGTTTATTTCTGACTTTATGTGAACAAAAAGACACACATTTTCCCGTTTTCCCATTGGAAATAGTGATATTTTGAAATATCACTGTCCTGGTCACAAAAGCAAAGTTTGTGGGGAACAATAGCCATTTTCTATATTTTTGAGGCATAAGCACTTACTACCCAGGAACAAAAATTGTGTTACATAGTGTTACTTTCAGCAACTTTATTTCAGCATATCATGACAACAACACAGGCACAGTGCTGTCTTCACTAACAAAGACAGGAGGCTTTAAATAAACGTTGTGAACACACTATGAACAAGTTACTGAACAAACAGCAAGATCAGCATTAACACATGTAGGCTACTAGATATTTTTAATAACTAAAACTATTTTCTTTTTGCTAATAAATGTATACAAATACACGCACAGGCACTTAATTAAAAAATAAAAAGTTACTGGTACTTTTAATCTTTACATGTTTTACAAACAGTTCACAAACATGTTCGTACCATGGTCTGGATCAGCACGCCTTGTTCATCTGGTAGAGTTAACAGTGCCATGGGAAGATGCTGTGGATAAGGCATATGAGAGGAAGAAACTTCAGTATGCTCAACTAGCTGCTGAAGGAACAGCGAGGATGGAGAGTCCGAGTTTACCCAGTGGAGGTAGGTTGTCGAGGATTTGTGGCACACTCTACAACCCGGTTTCTCAGAGATGTTGGGTTCAGTGGCCAAGAGTTGCGTTGCTGTGAAGAACTTATCTGGAGCAGCAGAAAGGAGCAGTAACTGTCTGTGGTTGAGACTGAAAGATTCTGGATGGGGATCTCAAGCACAATAGAAAGAAAACAACACTGATGTACGGGTAAGTAAGCTGGGCTGAGCTGAGTGGGGGATGGAGGGGGGTAATGCTGGGACAACAGAATCACTGTTGAGCCCTCTTAAGGTATCGTGGGCTAGTTGACAAAACACCGAGGATGGAAGGTGCCCACTTGAAGACCCCAGAGATGTCGATCCAGATGGTTGTCATTCTGATGCGCTGGGGAGACCGCACTGGGTTGATTCCCTGGAGCCAGCATTACACTTCCCCTAATGGTGTATCCAAACTTTGATACCTTAAGGCCTGGACACACCAGCACGTCACGTCACTTCACCTTTTTTTGGCGCATGGCAGACAGTGCCACACCAGTGCGTCTATACTCAAGTGTCAATTCCCTTTCCTGAAATACTTTATAGCATTACATTTAGCACGAAAATACCCCCCCTTCCTTCTACCATTGTTGCTCATGCCTAATATACAAAGAAAATACGGCTGTGTTTTGGAAAGACATGGAAAGTGTGACATCAACAGGAGGAGGAAGCAGAGATTCATACGGTACATTTGAACATACATTTCCATTAGACTCGAACTTCTTAAAAAGGGAATTTAGACAGTCTTCTAAAAAAAGACCCTTTGTTTTTAATCATCTTTAGTATCGTGCCTATTTAAACATAGATAGGTAATCACAGTATGTGTTTGTGTATTTGTATGTGCGTGTTTGTGTGGGTGTACTTTTTATCTGTATATACATGTTGTGTGTAAACAGTCAATAATACTATTAGAGCACTATTGACAGCAACTGATTATGCAGCAGCAGATCTGACCAGTACACCTTGTAACTCAGTGTTTCCCAAACTCTTTGATTGGCGACCCAAATGAACATAGGAATAATGAACCTATGACCCAAAATGATTCACTAACCACCAAGTGTGCCACTTCTATGAACTTTCTTTCACAGGACAGCCAGCTCAGGTTTTTAGTTAAGGGTCCCCTTAGCGCGGACAATGGCACTGCAGCCAATCACAGACATGGATTTACAGTAGAGCTCCCAGGGGATTGATGGACTAAGTGAGTGCATTGACAGAATGGGTGGTGGGATGGGAATGCATGCCTGTGATTGGTGGGAGAGGGAGGGGCTGGGTGAAGCGTGTGAGTTTTTGGGTAACGCTTTATATTGCTTGGCATAAATTTAATATTAAATAGATATGCAATTGCATATTCAATATACGTTCAATTATTCCTTGTTACTTTCCATTAACATTTAAATCAGATTAACCGTATTTTCAATTAAAAACATGTAAACAATGGGAAATTATTACATATGTTCAAGGGTAACAAAACGTAATATAAATGGACGTGATATGCAATTACATTTTTAATCGACATTTGGTTAACATTTAGCAAGAAACCAGCTAATTAATATTTATTAAATGTTAATTTAACATTAATTTAATAGCCTAGCCTATGCAATTGCATATCTATTTAATATGAATTTATACCACACAATATAAGCGTTACCGAGTTTTGGAGCTGTGGTGGGAGAGAGAACCTGTTGTTTTTAATTGTCGAGTCAGACGCTCAGACTGTTAGCTTTGTGTGTGTTACCGACCTTTTATTTACCCTGTGTTCTTTGTTGTTTATTGCATTTATTTTATTGAACTGCTCGTTCTTGTAAAATAAACCGTGGATTTGAGACCAGAATACTTGCCTGGATTGCTGCCTTAACCTCCACGTTAAAATATCAATTTTCAAATGTGTTGCAACATAATGAATACCGGTTTTAATTAAAAGTGTTTTTGTTTTTTGCAATATGCAATGTAACCAGGTAGGATATTCATCTGCTTTTCTGAGACAATTACTAATTGTTTTAAGAACTTCAGCTGTTTAGCTAATTGAGCAGCTTTCTTCTGGAAAAAAAAAACAAAACTTGTACCATTTTCCCAAGGCAATCTGGACGCCGTGTCTCAAGATGCCGATAGCTTAAGGCTTTCGTGAGCCGGTACTTCACAACAAATGACTCAGGAGGACGCGGATCATCCTCGTCATCAATGTAAGAAAAAACAAAGTTAATATACAATGGTAATTGCAATGTCTTTTTTTTCATTGAGCTGGTAGTAGGATTAGACATGTTTTCGTTTTGCATCCAACTGTAAAAACTGTTTTCAAAATCACAAGGCTCATAAAATGTCACCTTATGCTTTACTTCTTTAGTTCAAATTTAAAGCAGAACACTTGTGATTGTTTACTGCTAATGATCGCGAATTATATTTATTTTGAATGTAAGCATAAGAAGTTGTATATAGTGAAACACAATCTTAACAGTTTGCACTTAACGTTGATTGTTTGGCGACCCATCAGAAACCTTGCCGCGACCCATATTTGGGTCGGACCCCCACTTTGGGAAACGTTGGTGTAGCTCATATAGTGATATATATTTGTTTAATAAATACTGAATTAGCAAAACGAAGCACGTGCAAATAAAATAATCAACTGTCATATCAATTATTTGTACAATGTGAATATCGTTTCCTGAATCAACTGTTTATACTAGGTTTCAGCCTGATCTAAGTAAATCCATAAGACATTTTACAATGCTACATATACTCACTGTTTTTCATCCGTTTTTTTTCATTTCTGGCGACGTCACCCATGAGTTGAATGCTATTGGCCGAGTGCAGATGCGTTTGACGACCGGGGCGGCAAAATTTGCTCGGAGAGAAATCTGGACACTCCTCTCCTAGATGTGATGCGACGCAACACCCTAGTGTGTGCGGATACATACAAATCCATTATATCAAACAGTGACGCTAGGTGAAGCGATGCGACGAACTGGTGTGCCTAGGCCTTTAGGGCAGTGGTGCGCAAACTTTTTGTATGCTGCCCCCCTAACTTATATTTTGAAAACGTTGTATTTTTACAGCTGTTTATTTTCTTAATTATTATGACATTCAATTTGGTTCCTATGATTAGTCATTGCAGAGACTGTATCTACTTAGTTTTATTAAAACATTTTAAAATGTGTTCTTATATATAGTATTTCACTCATTGTTTTGAAAACACAGAACTCAAGATAAGACGTGATTTCAAGCACAACAGCTTTGGAGTTTATTTCACAAAGTTTGGGCTTCTTTTTAAGTGCTCTTGATATAGGCAACGATATGTTCTGTATACTATATGTCCATTATCCTCAAAATCTACAAACGTGCTCACTGGTAAATACATCTCAGTTATATATGTGAGCAGGATGATGGAAAATGTAGTTCTGAAAGGTCCATGCCGGCATATGTGAAGCAATCTTCAGACAAGGAATGCAATTAAAAGTTTAAAAAAGTGGTCAAAATCTCAAAAAAAAAAAAAAAAAAAAAAAAGTAAACAGTTGTAGCAACACATGCGAACATGTAACACAATAAAAAAAAAAGGTCCTTATGTACCTTTTAAGCCCCTTTCACACTGGCATGCTCTACCTGGGTCAGAACCTACCCAGGTCAGGACCGGGTGTCATGCGGGTTAGATATGCGATTTTACATTGCTTTTTTTGTAGCATCAGTTTGGGGCATAATATCATAAATTAAGAAGTGGAATATACAGGGGGGGGTCCTAAGCCATTCTCTGTGTCTGCTTGGTTTCTTGTACTTTGACAACTTGAAGACCCGCAGTCTGCAATCGGCTTGAACAAAGGTATCGTTTTTGGAAACTCTAATATGGGATAACAACCCCCAGTGTTCCCCAGTGTGCCTCAGTTGATCACTGGATAGTTATACAGATCATTTGACGTCGACAGAGACTGTATTCATTCTTATTAAGCGAGCAGTGCCGGAGTCTGCGTGGAATAATCCAGACATACTCGAATGAAGAGTGCACATCGGGTGGAGGATTTGCTGTTTCAGTGGAATACATTAACAGTTAATGACTCTTTGTTTTTGCAAAAAACATTTTTTTCGTCCCCTGGTGTGGATACACAACGAAAGGAAGACAGACCCCTGAACCTGGGCTTTCCTTGCCTCCAGGAGAGACTTTGAGCGCCTGTTTTGGATGACATACGGACTATCAGCCTTATGGAAAAAGCAAACAACTAATAAAAATGTGCAGATGTGTGGCTTTAGAGATGCCGCACACTCTCAGTCAAATACAATAGGAAAAAACCCTACTAAATGTGAACAACATTTATAATAATAATAATAATAATAATAATAATAATAATAATAATAATAATAATAATTAGAACTGCCAGGCAGTTTTACAGCTTCCAAGCTCAGTTGGAGATTTTGGCAAGCAGTAACATTGCAGCACAAGTGTCAGCAACAGATCAGTTTTATGGAGAAGTTTCAATTCAAAATACTGCATTAGTTCATTATCTCACGATGCTTTATAACTTTAAACACCATAGTAACCATGACCCTAACTACACACTGTAGGGAATTAGAAGCTCATTTCACATTTAATGTCTTTAGAGCGTCTTTTCCCATTTAGGCTGTTTCGCAGTGAATTCTGAGAGAGAATTCTTCCGATCGGTGAGCTAGGCCTGCTATTAATTAGACCTTGTTTGAGTTACTGCTGGTATTTCACCCTATGCACTCCAGCTTGATGCTTTAAAGGTGTGTTCTATTTTTAATAGTTTAATATTTTAGCTACGCATGCATGCAATATTTTAAACCTTTTTTTTTTTTTTTTTCCAATTGGGTATATTGCTTAACGTGTGTGTTGTTATTGTTTTTGTGTTGTTTTTTGAAGTATAATTTCTGTAATTCAGTATTCGTGGATCTCTTGTTCTTCCATCTGACCAGCATCAGTGTAATAACATAACATTATGTAACACAATTTTTGTTCCTGGGTAGTAAGTGTTATTTCCTAATTGCTTATGCCTCAAAAGTATAGAAAATGGCTATAATTCCCCACAAACTTTGCTTTTGTGACCAGGACAGTGATATTTTGAAATCTACCTATTTCCAATGAGAAATCGGGCAAATTTGTCAGATAAAGTCAGAAAAAAACAACATATGAATCCAAATTAACATGTATTTATGCTAAAGTAATACAAAAATGACTAGAAAAGATTTAGAAGGGAGTAGTTTTTCGAGATTTACGATTATACTGTAGCTGGAAGAAGGTTGGTGACGCTTCCTCTAATCTGCGACTTCCACACTTTCATCCAACAAGTTCCATTGCTTGAGCCTAGATGTCAAAAGCTCGGCATTGGTGATCTAAAGATCTCTAATCAAGTCGTTGAGATCTTTTTGGTTGGGGTAGTACGGGTTTCTCTCCTCAGCTCCACCTCTGAAATTGCCATTTGGATCTACAACGTCTTCCTCGCTCTCTGACTTGCTGCTCTCTTCTAAAGACGGCTGCTCTCTCTCCAGAGGAGTGGGTACGGGGAGCTCATGGCAGTGTGGCACCGGGACGATGGATGAAGGAAGGTCCGGATATGTGATAGCAGGTGCATTCTTGCCAGTCCAACGTTTGGAAGGGTCCACCATGCAGAAGTAGCAGTTGCTTGAGTGGTCAGTGGGTTCCCGCCAAATTCTTGGGATAAGTTTCAGCAGGAAATTATCCATCATGTCTTCCCAGCTGTTCTGCAGCAATTCCCAGAGATGTAGGGCACTTGTGGGTAGCTTTGCTTTGACTCTTCAGTTCAGTTCGTCCCATACAAGTTCTATGGGATTGAGGATTGGAGACTGGGCAAGCCAGGTCATTAGATTGAGTTGTCCTTCACTTTCCTTCTTTGCCAGATAGTTCTTGTACAACTTTGAGGTGCGTTTTTGGTCATTATCTTGCTGAAAAATGAAGGACTGCCCAACTAGCCGTAATCCTGATGGAATGGCATGCCTTTGATGTATGCTATGATAGCCATGCCAGTTGAGCTTGCCATGTTCTTGGTAATGATCACCAACTCTGTCACCAGCAAAGCAACTCCACCATGTTTGACAGTGGGAACCACACATGCAGAACTCATGCGCTCAACCTCTCAGCATCTTACAAATACTCGGCGGTTGGACCCAAATATTTCAAATTTTGACTCATCAGTCCATAAGACCGACTTCCACTCCTCAAACGTCCAGTTTCTATGTTTTTTGACCCAGGTAAGTCTCTTCCTCTTATTCTGCACTCTTAACAATGGTTTCTTTGAGGCAATTCTTCCAGTTAGGCCAGCTTCACGCAATCTACTCTGAACAGTTGATGTTGAAGTATCTGTACTTCTAGTAGCATTTAGCTGCGCTTGTATTTCAGGGACAGTTAATCGCCGGTTTTTCGCAGACTTGTGACTCGAACTCGACTTGAACTTGTTCTCTGATTCTGAGGTCACCCTTGGCCTGCCTGACCTTGTTCGGTCCTCATGAGTGCCAGTTTCTTCAAATCGTTTGATGGTCTTGGCCACAGCAGTGACAGACACTTACAAAGTTCTTGCGATTTGTCTTAAAGATCATTTCTTAAAGTAATTGATCTTTTTTCTTTGCTTAACTGAGCATATTTTGCCATTTTATGCTCCCTTACATTTAGGAATGACAAATTTGTGCCTATGCTACCTATATTTATAGTAATCACGGACCCTCACCTGTTAACAATAACTGGTGACAAAAGGTTAATTAGGTAACATGCTAGATAACAGTGTTCTAACACCGTGTTATACACATTTCAAACTTTTAACTGACTTGGGCTTCATACTGAAATCCCCTTGCTTTGGATGACCATTTCATTGAAATTGACAAGATTTACATTTTCATTTAAAAATTAAATTTTTGAATGCAATTCACTTATGATCATCAGCTTATATAAGTACACGTATCATATAATGAAATACGAAGTGTTTATAGACAAGTTTATGCAGTTAAAAGCATAGATAATCATGAAAAACCTGGTTTCAAGCAGATGTACTCAAACTTTTGACTGGTACTATATATATATATATATATATATATATATATATATATATATATATATATATATATATATATATATATATAATTTTTCTATCTATCTTGCCTGCCATAATTTTTTGGTTCACATTAACACGCATTATGATCAGGTGAATTACATTTTAAACAGTATTGAAGGAAAACATATTCACTGACAAATAAACAAAGCATAATAAATTAACACCATTTTATAAATAAATTCTGAAAATGCTGATGTTGTATACATTAAAAACATGTTGCACAAAATACATATTGTCATGTGTTTAAAAACAAGCAGATATGAAGACATACTGTAACAAAACTAGTTTAATACAATCGTCCTTTGATACCCAGTTTGTATATGTATAGCTGACTGAAGTCCAGTTTAAGACGCTTAAGACACTAAGACTGGGGGATGTGTATCAAGCGTTTGCGGAAGCATTAAGGCTATAGCGCTTTCTTTGCGCTGGCCTTAAATTTGCCTCGTATGTATCATGACACGTTTGGTAATTTAAGGCCGCGTTGACACCGCCAAAATGTGCTCCACCACTTATTAGCCATGCATTTTAAGGCGTGTCAAGCCTTAATGATATGCATGGGCAAATTGTAGGTGGGGCTTATTTGTAAATTAAGTCTGTGATATTCAAATGAGATTTGTGAAGCGGGAGAACAGCAGCCCCAGCCCTAAAAGGGTCCACAAATAAGACAGATTTCAAATTGGTCTTATTTGGGCACAAAGAAAAAGTCAGAAAGCAGTTGATAGGAAAGAGCATTATGGCAGCAGTCACAGGGGCCTGGAAAATGCACTATATTTTTATTTTAAAAGAAATTCACAAATGACAATAAAAAAAAAAAAAAATCACGAAACCAACATTTTATTAAACACACACACACACACACATTTTCTATTTGCATTATATTCTACTATGTAAGTTGCCTAAATGTGTTATCATTGCTAGTTCATCAAGAACATTACCCAAAAACCAAGGCTGAGACATTTTAACATTTAGCCTAGCTACTGAGTCAGCTCTTTAAAATGTACATTGTAATTCGATTCGCTATTGAAATAATTTATAAAAATGTAACAAACTTATGCTGGAAACAAGACTTTTAAAATGGTCTGTGTTGTCTGCAAAAAAAGGTAACGAGCAGACAAAATAGATTTTTTAAAAACAACCCTGAATGACAAATTCAGCAACATTTTTGAGTTTTGTAAACCTTTAAAACTTATGTTGCCACATCAATTAAAATGACTGTGTAATTCCCATAGCCTATTTTGCTGCCTCTAAAATATGAAACAAGGGAGAAATGTTAACTGCAGATCTGAAATGACGAAACCGAAGCTTTGGTGTTTTTATTTATACACGCTGTATGTTAATAGTACTGTATGTAGAAATGTCATTGTACAGTATGATGAATTCACCAGTCATGAAGCCGGTATTTGTTTGACCCTGTTGCCATAGTCACCAAATGCATGGCATTGAGCCGGACCGTGTACAAAAAAAAAACAATTGGTGCAAACTTAGCAATGCTTTGTCGACCTATACTGTATATATAGCCTTCTGTATAGACATCTTGAACCTGGAGTATGCTTCCTCAATCCCTATGGAAATTGTAAATAACTGAATAACCCAGTTTATGACAAAAATAGCGGTAATAGTTAATGCTGCCCATTCTTCTACTTTAATTATAAAAAAGGAATAGATATTATAATATTTTTTCTAGAGGTGCAAATTGTGCTGTTGATAAAAGACCCAGTAACTGGTTTAAATCCTTAATGGCATACACCTAATGCAATTTTAAAATGTGTGGATTCTTGAAGTTCACAGAAGGTAATCCTTTTGTTTTACTTGTGTTTTATTCTTTCGCTACTATAACTGTCATTATTCAGTTTCTTCATAGAGTCAGGATGACCGCTGTAGCATTCAAATAAAATTCTGTAAAACCTTCCACCAGAATGCATGCACACAAATATTAGGCACTTGTTCCACCAAGACCTAAATGGTGGATACCTGTATTGGCAAGCTTAGAACCAATAGGTTACAAACATTTTCCCTCTTTTTTTCATGTAGTTGGCTGGTCTTGCTGTTTCGTCTTCTTCTTTCCTCGACAGGACTTGCAGATGCAGCAGATAATGCACGGCGATGCCAAGAGTAAGAGTGGTGAGGTCACCAGGGCAAGTATACCCACACCAACCAGGATACCCACAACCTGTCCACAAAGAAAACACAAGTGTTTAGCACCTTACACATTTTAGAAACTTCCATGCAATGTCAATTTCAATAGCTCCACCAGACCAAGGTTTCAGTGGAAGCAGACTTACAATTAAACAAAATAATTGCAGGAGCTAGACAAGACACTCCATTTACCCACACATCTGTGGAGTTAAGTACCTGTTAAACTCATGGTTAAACTCAAGTGTGAAATCTTTCAACTTTGCTGTGTATCACTGTAATAGTTTTCAATTATTTAGATGTTTGCAATATAAATTGGCTTGAGTAAATAGCAAACCCATTTTAGACAATTGTTGAATATTGCTCAGTTATACTATGCCCTAGTTTTGATGTTGACTTTCTTACCTGAGTCCGATTCCACATCACAGAAGCCCGAGAGTGTCCCAGTTTATTTCTGCATGGCCCTTTATCATAATGTCTCAAGAATATGTCATTCTAAATGAGAAAGGCAAGTGTGATTAATAGATACCAAAGTGTAATCCATACTATATTTTCAGTTTTAAAATCTATATTAAAAGCAGCTAAATCCAACCAAAACACACTGTACTGCTCAAAGCATGGTGTATTTTGAAAAAAAAACTGTAGTGAGCTTGCTTAGAATTATTTGTACAGTAAGCATCAGTCCGCACATACATTTGCAGGATCATTACACTTAATTAACATCCTCAAAAGGAAATACAAGTAAATAAGCACTGGGCTTAACTAAAAGAGCTGCAGGTTACATGAAAACACGTTAAAGGGATACTTTATATCACCATACTTTATACTGTAACTTTTCCACACACACAACAAGTTTTTGGGTTTGGGTAACAACTAAATTGTTCACAAGAAGACCCTCTCATAACATAATAACTTATAGAAGAGCTTTGCTTGGCACTTTAATACTACAAAATGGAACACATAAGAACAAGCCTGACAATGGATGGGTAAGCTCTTCATTTATGATAAGGTTCTTGCTGTTTTGTACTTTTTTTTCCTACATAGATTTTATGTTTGCTCTTTTACTAATTACAATACGTATCATGACACATGTTCAATTCGTTTTTACTGTAAAGGAAGTAAAAATAAATGACCTTCAGCCATATCATGTATCTGCTAATTTAATGAACAAATTCAATTAAATGCTTCACTCTTCTCTTTTAAAGGCCTTCTATCTGTAGGATAATGACAGCTCTATTCAGAACCAGAGACAATCAGAAAAAAAAGAATAGGTCCAGTGGTTAAAGACAAGGGCTTGTAACCAGGAGGTCCCCGGTTCAAATCCCAGCTCACTCACTGGCTCAGTGTGACCTTGAGCAAGTCACTTAACCTCCTTGTGCTCTGTTTTTCAAGTGAGACGTTGTTGTAAGTGACTGCAGCTGATGCATAGTTCACACACCCTAGTCTCTGTAAGCTGCCTTGGATAAAGGTGTCTGCTAAATAAACAAATAGTAACACACTGCATTTTAAAATGTGTAAAACACAAGCTTACATTTAGATTTTGAAGACAGTACCAGCAGAATGTGTGTTTGCAGTTCTTGCACATCATTTGAGCGCAGCCTTCATTTCGTTCAATACAGATACTGCACACAGGGCACTGTTTGATCGGAGCTTCTGTGTCATTGCTAATAGGAACACTGGGTAGGAGAAAGATAAGTGACATCAAATAACTGAGGAAGTATTGTAATTAAAATCAGTACCCACCCTGGTGTAACCTGGGGACTTTTGCAAAGGCTGCAAGGGATCGTGTCAGAACTAAGATGCAAATTGTGTTCAAATGGTTGAAAAATGCAGTTTAACCTAAAAAAAAATGGTTTTAATAGTAAAATAAATAATCCAATGGTTAAATCTGAGCTGAATTTTATTCACAAGAGGACCTTAATTTTTGTGTAGAGAGTGAGGTGTCCTAATTATTCGGCAAATTGGTACCTGGCTCCCACCATTCCAGCCATTAAGGAATGTGGCTGGAATAGGGTAAACTGGGACTGATTGACTGGCCAATAAAGGACCCGAAGATCAGACAGACCATTTCTCTGCCAGGAATTTTAACTGATACCCTTGCCAAACTGCAAAATATAAAACTAATTATGTGATGGGGGAAACCTTACCCTGCAACAGTTAGGTTCCTTACAGTTTATAGTACCTTACGCATTGGCGATACCTTGACTTGGTCAAAAAATAAAAAATAAATCTTATTACAAATGTACCTTTTAAACATTTCCTTATTAAAGGAAAAACGTCTTGAAATAAGACTCTTTTCTTGAACAAGAAATTTAATTGATTTTACCTTTCTACCCACTTACCCATTATCAGAAGAAGCTGGCAGACTGAGAGATTGGCTTTCTGAACAAGAATGTCCCGGATGCCAGTCTGCCTTACAGACAGAACAAAACACAGTTTCACAGATGGGACACTTGACTTGGACTAGATGTCCAACACCATTTGATTCAATGTCGCACACAGCCTGGCATTCCGAAACAGGACACCAGGTTTTATATGGATTCATATGCACTTCTAGAAAAAATAGAAATAAAGACATTGAATTAGTCTGGAGAAGGGTCTCCCGTGTTGCCGTGAAGTAGCTGGTGTTTATTGGCACCACTGATAATTTTCTCTTAAACTGGCTGAGTGCCTAGATCCACAAGGGCTATTTCAGCACTGCCTGCATACTTAAAAATAAGCAGTACCCTATTTATAAGAAACCCCCTGAGAGTTACAAAAATAGACCACAGATGACTAAGATACAGCTATTTCTGTGACTCTCCTTGGACAGGGGTCTACAGAAATGAGAATTAAGTGACAATGAATTGAATATGAATTGGAAAATGAATTTGTTCTGATGGAAGCATTATCCCTGTTCAACTCAGAATACAATACACATTCACAAATAGTACAATCTAAAAGTAAGCCAAAACCACATGCTGTAAACAACAAGTGTTACTCAAGCTCTTAGTTACATGTAACTCCAGCAAGCAATGATAGCCTTGATAAATGACTGTCAGGTCACTGGATGGCTGCTGTAATACTGCAATATCAGGCAAATTACCCTTTCAGCCAGACATATCCATATTAGTTGTGTGTGTAACATGGATTGTAAAATTATATTTGTTTTTGTATCTAACTGACATACCAATTGTGTTCAGGTTTGAAGTACTTGTTTAGTTTATATATTATGTTTAGTTGCAGTAACATATTTAGTAAATTATATTGAGTGACAATGAGAATATAACTGTGGTAACATTTTCATATTTTGATATATTAATGGTATTTGTAACAAGGGAGATCTGTGCTGACTGTCTGGAGCATGCATGTCAGTTATGGCAATGACACGGAGAGGTGGGACGAGGGTGTGTGGTTTCTCCCTCTTTCTGAATGGTTGAGAGGTGGGCATTGGGGGATTGCTGTGCCTATAAAATAATGTTTCCCTCAGGTCTGCCCCTGTAGGACGACAAACGAGCAAGCCAAAGCTCTATTGCCAGACCGAGAACGGCTGGAGAACAAAAACAAAGAAAGGACAAAACAAGAGAAGAAAATAAATATAGGGGTAGCGGAGAAACCGTGGGCAGACCCCAAAAGTATAGACTGCAATCTGAGGGAACAGTGGAGTGTAGGGCGGAGACCTGGACCGGGAGGAAATACTGCAGAGGCAGCACCTTTAGTAGGGTTTTGTTTTCCCTTGTGTCTTTTGTTTTCATTCTTATTTTAAGCACTTGTATGTGCACTGGACTGTCTACCCGTATTGGTAACCCTGTGGTCATGATTACTGTTATGAGTATTCAGGCCACGGACAACAGCGCCCTCTGTGGGTAAAAATAAATCAGTGTGCCTGAATGGCATTACAAATAAAGTTCAGTCTCATGTGTGTCAGCATGGGTTACAGCATGTATATTCACATAAAACCTTTTGTTGACATGACACAACAACATCGGAGACCACTTTTAATACAAGTGGAATTTAGGTATGAGGTTTGCAATCATTCTGACTTCTGAGTGGTTCCTATTGCCATTATGCAAATATAGTGATTTTATTATTATTATTATTTATTATTATTATTATTATTATTATTATTATTATTATTATTATTATTATTATTATTATTATTGTAAAATATGCTCTCAACTGAGTTCTGAAGCTACCTAAAATTGTCTTTAAGAAAACATATAGATAGAGTTTCTATGTCATACTTAAATCAATGCTATGACACGTTATTGAAGTCTATGGAAACTTCCCAGCAAAGCCAAAAAATCACTAATTGATGTGACTGTATATGAGTCATCTGTTTTCCCACTGGTGAAACCTGTTACCATGCAGAAACCTATGTTGCTATTGTATCTATTTTGTTCAGTAGCATAGTTACAAAATCAACACACACACACACACACACACACACACACACACACACACACACACACACACACACACACACACACACACAAGTGATTTTGAAAAATGCAAAGTGTATTTGTTTAGACCTATAATCCTAGTGTATATCTGTATCTATTGTATAAAGGGGCATTCTGTTTTCATTTCCAGTAAGAACTGAGACTGTACTGGACTAAACAAGCAACCAAAATATGTTAAAAACACAATGCTGTCTATTAGCTTTGCTATTCCTGTGGAGTTATCAAACACTCCAGCACTGGAAAAGAAGTTGCTCACTGTTATCCTCAGATAAAAAAGGGCCTGAATTAAAATGTATGGCAGCCCCATAATTTTGATTTAATCCAGACCTGGTTTAAATTTTTTGGTTAATTTAAGTCAAATGGGATTATAAAATTCAAGAGCTGGCTCAATGTTTTATTATTGTTTATTGAAAAATGTGTACATACCTCTCTCAAATTTTAATCGCTGATACAACTGAAACTGATCTGAAGGGACGAAACCAGCAATCTGAAACAAAAGGAACAAGAGAAAAATGTAAGTTTTGCATGCTGAATATTGATTAAATGAGACAACCTCTGTTACCACTTGCTTTGTGCCATAATCAATGATAACTTTTCATGGAAATGGAAAAGTAAAGATCAGCCTAGCAAATAATTGCCGTGTTTATCTTTCCCATTAGGCACGGACAGCATCCAAAACAAAGAGCTTTTGCAATGTTCCAGGTGATGCACGGCACATTACTCATTCAATACAAGACTTAAACGTTTAAAGCAGAAACCTCTTTTTCATTGTTAGACTTGTTCATGTCCCATTATCTTATGGAGTTAAACAATCGACATGATTCATGAATAAATAATTAATGAAAACTTAAATTATACTTTGAAGCAACATCCTTAATAACCCACTAGCTACAGTTCAACAAAAAATTACAGTAAATGAATACTCTATGGGCCTCATTTATGAAAGGGCATTAACCATTATGGTGCACCATAATTGCAACTAGCGTGCATGTTAATGATTTCCATATTTACTATTGCAATATTATTAATTAATATATTGCGATATTGGCATATTATGGTGCTGTGACAGAGATCGAATGATTCTTGGTGTTTGATCTCCCTCCCGACCTGCGAGGGTGCTGTGTAAAGGGAACAGAGTACCCTGGACTGGATGGCATGGCAGTTCATTCCCAGGGTTAGGCGGAAGTTGTCCATCTGGAAAGGGGGCGGAGCTATGGTACACGAAACCAAAGACCCGGACGGGAAAAGGCGTGGCATCCGCGGATTGGAGGAGCGGATGAGCTCGTTGACCAAGGGGGGTCATGGGTGATGGTATAAATAGGGAACATAGTGATGTGACCTGTTTCTTTGTGAATGGTTAACGTGAGAACCAAAAGGAGACTGGGGAAAAAAATCGTGGGTGTTTTGTTTGTTTGTCTTGTCTAAAAATACTGTTTGTTATTGTTTAGACAGCTAACATGATTCAGAGCTGTCAAGGAAGGACAGCACTAAACCCGGATCAAACATCACTGCATGTTGTTTTCACAAGAACTGTATTCACACAAGCACTAGAGCACACACTGTGGACTGGTGTTTGTGTATGTGTTAGGTGTGGGTAAAATATAACAGGACTATTATTATTTCAGGTTCCACCTGCGGATTACAAATAAAAGCAATACACACTGCTGTATTGCTTTTGCATCACTGTTTATTATTGTTTTCTGTCTTTTGGTCACCAGACCACATAGGTTTGTAAAATAATCCTCCATTGCGCCTGAATTATCATTGTCTGTCTTGTTATTGATCACCTGCACACTGCTTACCACTTTGCCACGGGCGCTGTTTTATTATTATTTGTGTTTTTATTATTATTATTATTATTATTATTATTATTATTATTATTATTATTATTATTATTATTATTATTATATTGTATATTGTGTTTTTGGTGGATGGACGAAAGCCGTCCGTCATTGTTTGTGTTTTAGACCGGCAAAAAAGCCGCTCTCAAAGTATGGATGGGGTTGAATCCCCATCCCTGTAAAGCTCGTGGCAATGTGGCTGGAGCCTTAATAAGGAAATGGTTAATTAAAGCTCCAGTAACGATATAAAAGACCCACCCAAGCTCATTAGCGGAGAGGGTTCAGAGTGGAGAACTAAAGTGGGAAGGTAAAACTAAAGTCGAGAGATAAACAATTGCTATACTTGTTTAGTTACTATTGTTGTTTATTTTTTTGGCCAATGCGCCTTTTTGTTTTGTGTCTTTTGTGTTTGTTTAAATATTCGTTTTATTATTTAATAAATATACTGAGCGCCACAGCTCAGTTTTCACCTGCTAGCAAAATAGTGTTTTGGTTTCTGTTCCTGGGTCACTCAGAACACATTTCTATGTGTCATAGTGCCGTCAAAATTATTCTGTGAAAAAAATAATCAGCTGGCAAACGATTTTAGAATCTTTCACTCCTGTGGAATCTCCAACTACTTTTTGGCTACTGATTTTTAATTTTAAGTTTAAATAAGCCTTTGCTTCGCTATACTAATCAAAATGATGTGTGCTGTGCTGTTACATGTGTGCGTGAGGAAACAGATCTGTGAGCAGTGATTGGCTTAATGGGAATGTTACTCATGCAATGCAGACTGCACACACGTGTTATATTAAAGAGGCGGGTGGTTTAAAGAAGAATTCCAGAATGATACAGTACATCAATGCAATTATAAAAACTAATGAGCAGGCCGCCAAAAACTGCTCCACAGGCCATATGTTTGACACCCCTGCTTTAGAGTATTAACTATTTATTTTAAACAGTGTATTTAGGTTTATCTGCAACCTATTTAATAACCTGCAATTTACAAAACAAACAAAAAAAAAAAATCCCTGATACAGCTTACAGGGAATTAATTTTCCCACACAGAGAACAGGTTTACAGGACGTGAAAGTGGGCTTCTACCCTGATTGCTGGCTTCCCCAATGTGATGGGTGCTGTTGTGATTGTACTCACATAGCACTGGCACCCTGATCCATGGAGCCTGCTCTGCAGGGTGGCAAAGCGACAAGGAAGAGAATTGAGGCTACGTCTCATTAATTAATATTTGTCGAGAAGCAGTACAAAAAGAAAAATATGCCATTGCACAACATGACTTTTATTGTATATGCATTAAAGGATGAAGGAAAAATGCTTTATTTATTTAGTTTTTTTACATCAGACAAGGAAGACATGTTAAAATGAAAAGGAAAGCAGTGCAGTTTCACTTGATATTGCCTGCTGAATGCTGTGTCTGTTGATCGCTCATTTTCGGTCAATGTAAGCCACCTGCACTTTTCACAATATGCTACTGACCAAAAGATACGCCTGGACTACTGGGGCTTTTATGTGAAGGTGGTCACTTGTTGTCTCGGCTATTATTATCGTGAGCATTAAATTATTGTTCACACTAAATTTAGTGTGTGCTATGGCATGGATATGAGCCAAATAGTGTGCACAAAAATGAAAGTGTTCTTTATTAGTAAATAGGGCAGTAAATTTAGATTTATTGCACACATTAGGGTCACTACTTTACGTGCATGCTAACTCTAAATTTAGTGCTCTTTAGTAAATGAGGCCCTATGTGTTTGCATGCAAAATATATTACCCAAGCCAGATTATTTTTTATTTGTGTGTGTATTATTAACTCAATTTATATTTTATAAAATTGTGGTTCAGCTGTGGAGCCGTATTTGGTTATGTGGTTTAGCATTAAGTATTTCAGAGAAAGAGAGAGAGAGAGAGAGAGAGAGAGAGAGAGAGAGAGAGAGAGAGAGAGAGAGAGAGGACATACTGCACAGGTTAAAAGTATTTGAGAACAACAAACAAAAAATGATCAGAATCTTGTGTCCTTGGCTACCTTCATTGTTGTATAAACATTGGTATTTCTGGTATTCCCACAGAATTCAGAAAGACACAACAAACTGATCAAGTCTATGAGAAAGGAATGTACATAGACAAATGTCTTCAGTATAGGGGCTTGGATAATCACCTTCATATCACATTTCTGAATACAGAGATTACAAAATGCAACAGAGTTTAATGGTACCAGTCTTACATGTTGGCAACTGGGGTTTATGAAACTGTGAACAATATGAATGTGGGGTGAAGGGGGTTACTATATGTTAAGCTCTTATCAGCTATATCACCTAACCTCCATAGAGAAGACATTCTAGCAACATTTTAGTAATTGTT
Source organism: Polyodon spathula (assembly GCF_017654505.1). Taxonomy (NCBI): domain Eukaryota; kingdom Metazoa; phylum Chordata; class Actinopteri; order Acipenseriformes; family Polyodontidae; genus Polyodon; species Polyodon spathula. The sequence goes on from NC_054536.1 coordinate 69,946,563, forward strand.
TGACTAATCATTAGGGAGACTGCTGATACTTTTTTCTCCAGATGATACTTCAAAAGGGATGTTGCTTGATAATAGTGCCTCAACTCTGCTGAAACATGTCCTGATCTTTTTTTTTTTTTTGTCACATTCCTAATGACCTTCACTAGTGATTTAGTTGTGACATCTGTAAGTGACACACCTACCACTTTGTAACATAGAAAACCAGAAACATAAAGACTGTGTGTGTGTCTTCCTTTTTAGTTACTATAAACAAGTGAAAAAAAAAACCACACAAAAAAAACCAGGAACAGAGAATACCTCAGTATCGAAGAAAGTCCCATTCTTTAGACAGGCCATGTCAGGGCAGGTGATGGGAGCACCACATCCTTCTCTGATCGCAAGCTGCATATACTGCCTTAGGCACTACAAACGGAAAACAGCAACAATGGCACAAAATTAACCAGTAAAAAAGTATTTGCATCTCTACGTGTCCAAATCTAAAGAATCTGAAAGCAGTCTTTTAGACAAAACCACTCCATATCAGTCCTGTAAATGTCACCCTATTCCCATACCCTATGCCCAGAATACAGGCTTTTCAAGAGGGACACAGTCCTGATGATATCACTATTTTCAGTCATATAAACATTCACATTGGGAAATAAGACTAGAAATTGTACATGTAAGTAAATTGCTGTACAGTATTGAAATGTTCAGACATATTCATAACGTATCTAGCACACACAATTCTGTAATATGTATGTATACAGTTTCCTTATGTTTTTTATTATTACACTGTATTGTTCATGTACATTGATTTTATTTTTAATGGGCACCAGTGTAATCAATAGAATATATACTACATTCCTACAATATACTAAACATACTACAATATATATATATATATAAACAGACATAGTTGGTATATCAACACATAATTCTTATTTTTCCTGAATTTTGTTACACTTTGGATAAAATCAAGACTACTGACACCATTATTGTAGATGCCCTTTGAAATTATATTAAAAGGGTTGGGCTGCATTTTGTGTCCAGATCTGTAATTTTTCCTTTTTTTTTTTATTCAATGAATTTACTAACTAAAACTCTATTGGCTGGAAAATGTAGAAACTAGGAAAAAATCAATAAGAGAAGCGTTTCAGCTAATGCCTTCATCGGTGTTATGAATTCAGGAAAAAAAAAAAAAAAAAAAACTTTAAGAAGTAAGGTACTTATCACATTATATTTTAATAATTACTGAACAAAATAAAAAATCAGTAAAACAAAAAGCAAAACGTGGAATATGACAAAGTAAAGAATATTGGATGAATTTTTACAAAATGGATGGAGTTTTGGGATTAGTGTTTGCAAATGCTGGCAAGTGGCAACAGCATAAACAGTCCTCTGGCTTTTTCTGTTAGTGCTGTACACGGCTTGCCAGTTTAAACAATGCACAAACACTCTCTATATTCACATATCATGCAGCATCCTCTCCTAAGCAAGGAGTGGAAAATGGAAAAGAAAAAAACACAGGCCAGTAAGTACCTTTTCACACATGATCAACACCCAAATCAGACACTGATGCTTGTTTAATAACTTCTACTCTAAAAACAGTATTTTAGAAGACTGTTTTTAAGATGTACAAGGCAACTCATTTAAATATAAAACTGACTGAGAATAATGACTAGTAACATACAGTGCCGAGAAGAAGTTTGTCAACCACAATGATAAATATGGAAATTCCATAGTTTTACCATAATAGCCTTCTTGAATCAAAACCAGTCTTTTCTTAAATATCCAGTAAGGTTTATATTAACCAATTCCATGTCTTTTGAAACCAAATGATGTATGAATTAGACAAACAATGAGTAATTAAGATTCAGGGTATGTAAAAAAGGAAGTGAACCCTTGTTTTTTTCAGCTCAATTAAGGGGATTATAGGAATCAGGTGCTTAAATAATTAGGTAATTATATAATAATAATCTTCAGGGGTGAGTTTGGGAGGCCCCACCCTATATAAAGATCAGAAACTTTGTGAGTTTGGTCTTCACCATACAGGTGTGTGGAAACACGTCATGCCACGATCAAAAGGAATCTCTGAGGACTTCAGAAAAACAGTTATTGTCATTTCTAAGGCTCTGGGGCACCACCAATCCACTGTCAGACACATACTCTACAAATGGAGAAAATTCAAGACCACAGTCACTCTACCCAGGAGTGGTTGAACCTCTCCAAGAACAGACTGGAAAATTATCAAGGAATCCACAAAGAACCCCAACGTAACATTCAAGGATCTGCAGGCCACTCTTGCCTTGGCTAATGTGAGTGTTCATGACTCAACTATCAGAAAAAGACTGAACAAGAATGCAGTTTGTGGAAGGATAAAAATAACATTTCTGCCAGTCTAAAATTTGCCAAAGAGCACATAGACAATCCACAAGACTTCTGGAACAATGTTCTCTGACAGACAAGTCAAAGGTGGAACTTTTTGGCTATGTTTGTCGAAAACCAAACACTGCATTCGAACAGAATAACCTCATTCCAACTGTGAAGCATGGTGGTGGGAGTGTGATGGTTTGGGGCTGCTTTGCTGCCTGAGAACCTGGATGGCTTGCCATCATTGACACAACCATGAACTCTGCATTGTATCAGAAGATTCTACAGGAGAATGTCAGGCCATCCATCCATGAGCTGAAACTGAACCGAAAATGGGTCATGCAGCAAGACAATTATCCTAAACATACAAGCAGATCTATAAAAGAATGGCTGCAGAAGAAGAAATTCTGCATTTTAGAATGGCATAGTCAAAGTCCAGACCTAAACCCCATCGAAATGTTGTGGCAGGACATAAAGCAAGCTGTCCACGCAAGTAAGCCCTCAAATGTCACAGAGTTGAAGCAGTTCTGTAAGGAGGAATGGGCCAAAATTCCTCAAAACCGATGTCGGAGACTGACCAATAGTTACAGGAAACACTTCGTTGAAGTCATTGCTGCTCAAGGGGGTTCCAACAGTTACTGAATCTAAAGGTTCATGTACTTTTCACACATGGATATTGAATGTTGAATCATTTGTGGATAAATAAATGTTGAAAAAGTATTATGTTTTTGTGTTATTTGTTTAATCAGGTTATCTTTATCTATTATGAGGACTTAGATCTAATAACATTTTAGGTTTGAAATATGTTAATATTGACATTTGACGGTTTCCTTGCATGGACAGCTTGCTTCAGGTCATCAATAACTGTTTTTCTGAGGTCCTCAGATATTTCTTTTGATTGTGGCATGACATGTTTCCACACACCTGTAAGGTGAAGACCAAACTCACAAAGTTTCTGATGTTTATATAGGGTGGGGCCTCCCAAACTCACCCCTGAAGATCTGCCTAATTATTTAATCCTGGAAGGCAGATGGTCACTACACTGGCCCAGGACTGTCATATCTGACAGATCCATCTGCATAATCGTTTTCAAACTGCAGTGGTTACAGCACGAGAAATTCCAGGAAAAAATAATCTGTGCATCAGCAGACTGACTGTAGCTTGATTTGCACGCTCGGAAGCCATTCAGGGGTAACGTGTTGACAGCTGAGAGAAGAAATCGCCGTCTTCTGTGGGCCAGAGAACATCTGAGGTGGCAGCAGAGAGAGTGGTGGAGTGTTTTATTCACCGATGAATGCCGTTTTGCCCATGACAGACCTGACGGAAGACAGCATGTGTGGAGACGTCATGGTGAGCGTTATGCTGACTGATGCGTTGACCTGACTCCAAAAGAACATCTGTGGGGCCAAATCGCCAGTGTCATCCACAAGAGACAACCACGACCAGCCAACCTTCGCCAGCTGGCTGCAGCTGCACAGGAAGAGTGGCAGAACATCCCACAGCAGTCTATCCAGAGGCTGATCAGGTCTATGCGTCAACGCTGCCAGCATTGTATTAATGATCAAGGAGTTCATACCCAATACTAACTTTGTAATGTTTTCATTTTGACAGTGTGTCATGATTCTTTGATCTGTATTTTTTGTTTCTGTGATTTTGTTTAATATCTTTGTTTAAAATATTTAATTAAATCCATTAGACCTGAGTGTTGTGTTTCTTTTGTACATCAGTATATATGTAAAAATAGAGTGGCTACGCTTGGTTTCCAAGGAGATATAAACAACTGAATAGTATTGTTAATCATATACAAATGCAAGTAGAATCGTTCCCATGGTTACCAGGAACTGCTACTTAATTATACCATTTATGCAACATTTTGAAATAAAATTTTAAAATACTGTCATCTGCCATTAGATCATTTGCAATTTTCAGAAATAACTTATTTTCTAAATGTATATACAGCAATTGCGCTATTAGCTGTAAAAATAGAGTAGGGTGGGGCTGGTTTTGTGATGCTGCTGCATTTAAAATGAATGGCTGTTTGACAAAACAAGCGCTTTGTGAAGGAGGTCCACTATGAAAGGTGCTATATAAAATAAAGATTGACTGATTGACTGACTGATTGATTAATTGATTTATTGATTGAATAACCTTGCGCATTGTAAAGCATCATTAGCAACGAATAACAGAATGTACTTCCATGTTTAAAAAAGGTAAATGAATCATACTGTATATAGCATGTTTTGACAGAAGGAAATTGCTTCAGATTGGCTTTGTATAATAAACCAAATTACTATAATAAATGTTCATGCAGTGCTGAAATAAAAGTAATAAAGCAGAATGCCTTAGTCAGTGATTACAGAGACAGAGAAAAAAAAATCACACTTAATGCCTGGACTGCTTATTGCAGTTTATTGAAGGTTAGCTTAATTAATCAATTCTTCAAAATGCTCAATCAATCAACAATAGATAATTTCAGCTAGTGCCTTGATCAGAGTACTGATTAGTTTTTGTACTCATAAATTTTACCTTAATGTATAATTAACCATTACAATAATGAAATACTATGAGATTACTGCTTTATTGATGCTTAATTGCAAGTGAAAGTATACTATCACTACAAATATACAGTAATTATTTACAGAAAGCTGTGTAACATTTATCACAAACGCATTACTTAAAGTCACCACAATATATATATATTTTTTTAACATAATAACAATTTCTTTCACTTTCTGTTATAAAAGTGCACCAAAGTAAAAACACAGCAAATTGTAATAAAGCATAGTGAAAGCATGGTAAAGCAAACAACAGGTAAGCATTGTACAGAATAGTGAGGTACAGTATGGTAAAGCATATTATTAAACATGCCAACCCAGAGTAAACTATGGTGTGTGTGTGTGTGTGTGTGTGTGTGTGTGTGTGTGTGTGTGTGTGTGTGTGTGTGTGTGTGTGCGCGTGCGTGCATTCAGCTGATGAATGAAACCAATTCCCTTGCATAAGCAGGAACTCAGCTCAGCCCAGAGAAATTTTCAGGAACAGAACATCATCTATATTACATATTGAAATAAAAGCTCCCCTTACAACAACAACTGCTTGTTTTGTTGACTAGATGCTCAGAATGGTTGTAAAAAGGATCTGTTATTTGAATAAGCCACAAACATATAACATTCAGTAGAGGAGTTCTTTGTGCACAGAATACCTATTATGAACTATGCAGGAGTACAGTATCTGTATGCTTTAATAACACATATAAAACGTTGATTATACTGTATAGCAGGGATATGTGTAACTTAAGAGACAGTGGAGATTATTCTTAACACAGTGGTGGTAGGGCTTAAATAAAAGCTGCTCTGCTTAAATCGCTGATTTAATTTTGAACAACATAAACTCAAATAAGGGTAAACACGTTATCGTATTATTTGTGCAAATGTGCATAATAATATTGGGCTTCACATATTTTTAAACAGAAGCCAAATTAATGTATGTTTTTAATACTAAATAAAAAATATGAATTTCGCTATTTAAGACTTTTAATACTTTAGCATTCGTGACCTGAAACTTTTTTTTTTTTGTTTGTTTGTTTGTTTTTTCTGTCAAAATATGTATAGTATCCTGACAGCACTTGCACGCTTAAATTGTACCTTCTTTCCTTTGCTGTCTTCCACAATGAAATCCCTATGGTTACGGGCACATTTGGGTTTTTGTGTGTAGGCATTTTTGTACATTTCGCCGCAATTCTGTTTTAAATCCTCTGTATTTTAACTGTAAAACAGTTTAAATCCAGCTAACAAGCCTCCATCCTGATTGTAATCTCATTTTAAATCTTGCAAGCCAACTCTCCAATAGAAATGTAGGATGGTGCTATTCAGAACAAACCAATGATCGGTGCAAATCAGGAAGGCGGGACATTGCCAGCAGCAGTGGGAAATGTATTTATTATTTTTGTAGTATGTTTTATTTTTAATGGAAAATGGGTAAAGTCAACTTTATTTCAAAATAAACAAAAGAGCAAAAAACACTGACGTAGTTCTGTGCACTTCCTCATTAGAAAGTGGATGCAATCTCAGGAGGTCATAGTAAATCTTAGTTTTGAGTAGTGATTATCACGGCAAATTGTAACCGCTGCTTATCCATCTGAGGTAATCATGCATTTTTAAAGCTGCAGTATCCCTTTCAATCATTTACTAAAATAGCATTTCTTGGAATACCAAACTCATATTTAGCCTCATGTGCAGTTGCCTTAATCAGAAGACAGACCATGGGGTCCATTCTAATGACTAAACAAATCCTCATGCAAACCAAGTAGAGCAAGTCTAATAAAAAAGATAGAACAGCTTCTACTATAGCAAGGTACTATATGCAGAGCTCAATTATGTCATTATTCAGTGACAGGCAGAGGGCTTTATTTGAGTTAAATACTGGTATGGATTTATAAAGACTAAGACAGCTGTAATGAATATGTAAACATTTAAAAGGTGGCTTTTCAGTCTTTATTTTTATCAGAGCAAGGCAGCAGTTGCTGCAGTACTGATTCTAAAGTAACAGAAGTATTTTATATTTGCCACCTTTTAGCTCAACGGAATAAACCCCTTCAGTGTTGTGGTTTTCAAAAGACAACTTCCGAAGAAGACACCTCAGACAACCCTGTGAACTTTTCACGCACCCCTCCTTCAAAACAATTTGTTGTGAGAGCTTACCGAGGTACAGAAGACACAGCTGCATGCTTGGAGGGTGCTCATCCTGTGAGCAGGCCACTCACACAGACACAGTTTGCAACTGACCAGGGGATCTAGTGCCAGCTCCCCGGACACTGACAGTCTTGTCGTCATCATTGTGTTCTGTCGGCAGCTCCTTCCAGTGGAACCCATCAGCGCATTAAAACTTCACCAGTCTCCCAGCAGCCTTCTGCAGGAAAAAAAAGCACAGGCAAGCAGCCGGTAAGAACCTCACCTCAAAATAAATAAATAAACAAATAAAAACAAATAAATAAATAAAAACAAATAATACACAAGCATGCTCAGGCATGGTCTCAGGGAACATGATACAGATGATACTATGTGAGCCTGTGAATAGCAGGTATACAATTTTGTGGTACTGTAAGTCATTATTATCAACCAATTGTATACTAGACTTTTCATGTTACAACTTATTTAATTTATTTTTTTCATGCTTCTAGCAACATCTTTTGTATCTGTAATCAATTTCCTTCTGGTAGATTGACTTTAATATAGGATGTGACCGAAGCAATGGCTGGCATCGCATCCTAGGCAGAACACTAAGTCATATGACCACTACTATGACCACCACGGCTGTTCTGGGCCACAATAATTATTAGGTAATGACCAAGTTATTACAGCATCCAAGGTACTAAATGCAATGATTCATGTAAATATGCCTACCTTTCTATTAGACAAAAGGTAAATTCATTTACAATGTAATCTGAAGATACTGTTTTTTCTCTTTAACATGAACAATTGTCATGTTAATATTTTTTCAGTGAACACAGTGAAAATATTATCAAACTACAAAAGTATTATGAAATACAAGAACAAGTTTTGCTTGTTTAAATGCATGCCAACAGGAAATTACCTTCAAGACAGGAAGGACTAGACAGTATTTAAATAAGATAATAAAGTATTTATTATTTTCTATTTTTCACCAAAGTAATTTGTTTATAATGGTTAACGATGTAAAAATGCAAGCTTTCTCAGAAATGTACTTGCATCATACTGAACTTTTACATATAGAAACATGCAAACCATTAAGCTTTAAGGTTTTTAAACGCTAAATGGGGCATAAGGTAATTCTAATAAAATTCTATTAGAGATAGCCTCCTTTGTTTTGTTTGCTTACATTATTGTTTTGCTAAAACCAGAGTTACTCTACGTACAGTATATAGCATTTATACCTTTACAGCTAAAATTACCTTAAGCAACCAAATGTTAAGCCAATAATGAATACACCCTGCATAGAATGTAGGAAACATTTACCAAGAAATAACAGTCTGGATTTGTGAAAGGAACCAGGGTCAACAAATCAACAGTAGTCAATTCTACCACGTCTCCAGTTTTTCAACTGAGTGTAACTGTGACATAGTCTAAAAAGGTCTAAGTATGTAAAAAATTGCTTTTTTTAACCTAAACTCAGGTAGGATGGATCGGGTAACTTTCCCTCACTATATATCCAATTTGGTGCAACAGTCCAGACTCAACCTATTTACATCTCTCTGCAAGCCTGCACTGCCTCTCCCTCTCTCTTATTTATAACTCCAACCCAATCACACACGCTACCCGTCGAACCATCCCCATGCTCAGTATAACATGACTATCAAAGCAAACCAATAATAGGATGTAAACAGGGGCTCATTTAGCAGGGGAACCCTCCCAATTATTAATGTGACAGGGCACTCCCAGACTGGTTGATGTATTCCTATACCAACCAAGCCTGTCAACCTACTCTCCCATTGAGAACTATGTACTGCTGTGCTGCTCATGTGAACACCTGCAAACACTAAAGGGGCAACCCACATCTCACATGCTACAGTACCATACATTATTTACCCAAAGAAGTAGCAAACTTACAACCAAGTTAGTGTTTACACTTATGTTCATTCATTTTAAAACTATCATACAAAATCACAGAAGTACAGACAATGAAAAGTAAAACAACTGGGCAAAAAAATTCAATTTTTGTTTAAATATGATATATATATATATATATATATATATATATTATATATATATATATATATATATATATATATATATATATATATATATATATACTATATTTATATATATACTCCAATAGATATACCAAAGAGTACATGGAGTTGAAATATGGTTGATGTGATGACATTACTAGAACAGTGAATACTTTGTCTTTTAGTGGAAAAAGTACAGACAGGCATGAATATGAATGAAGTACTTGTTTCAGACCCTTAAATGAAATAGTGGGGGACTTGTGCAAGTGAAAACATTTAACCATGTTACATTTGGTATGCAGAAACCCAGAAATTGATTGGGTCTGAGACAGAGGTGAAAGTAACTTTAATTTCTTACTGGCACTGTATTACTGTTGAGCTGTCGTCATCGCTAATTTAATTAATACGTGCTGAATGAATACTGCTGTATTCAGTTACGCAACTATAGCATTCTTACATGTTGTTCCCACACTGAAGCAGGCAGACACTGATACTGCCTCCCCATAAGATAGTGCCATCATAAGTCAAGTGATGCACCATAAACCTACCTTTATGAAGCTACGCTAGTTTTATACCTCTAAAATAGCTACTTTGATTTAGTCTTAACTATCAAAAGTCTTCAAAATCTGTAGTTTTCATTTCAAAATGTAACCGAATAGGCTTAAAACTGCTAGTTAGTACTGAATAATATATATTGAGGGTGTCTGGTTTTATGTGTTTTCGTCCTGTTTAACTACTTTCCTTTTAAAATGTCTCTAAGCACTGTTTAATGTGTTTTGGTTTCTGAATTAAAACTGAGAAATGTGTTAATTGTGAAATTAATTCATAAAATAAAGGCAAAAAGTCGGACAAAAACACGGAAAACCAGAAGCCCTAATGATGTAAGGTGTCTATTTTTATTTATCTATTTTTTAAAGTAAAAATATCTTTCAACTGAATGTACATTTTAAAAAAATGCACCACAGATCTAAAGATTGGTCTATTAATTTTCCTGAGAAACACTGTACAATACTGCCTCCCCTGTTCTTCCATTCTCCGCATGTCTTCAAAGTTCTTTGCATGCGCAGTTGCAAAAAGACACTCTCATACAGAGAGGCACTATTGGTTGTGAGACAGCTGCTGAGAGAGAGTTCTGGAAAACGAGATTTTTACTGTTTCTGACCAGGACATAAAATGAAGGCTATTTTTGCTCTACTTGTTTCCTCAAAATATGAACTAAACTATGCATGAAAGGTTTACTTCCAAGTGGTGTTACCTTGTATAGTTTGTTCTGATTGTGAAGCATCTCATAGTTGTTTTTCTGTTTGATATTTTTCCTTTTCAAAAGCAGTTAGAAGGAACAGTGTATCACAGTCTATCATTTTACCAAATAATAAAGTGTACTAGTTGTATGCCTTTGTCTTACGTAGGTATTCACTTCAATTCAGGCCACTAAGATTTCAGTTTACAAAAGCATGACGAGTTTCCACTGCAAGTATTTTTTTTCCTAGTTTTTCAGGAGTGCTTCTTCCTGCACCGAATGTAACTAAATGTCACCAATCTACCCTGTGACGGTTACCATGGTAATTACTCACTCGGTCATCCCAAGTCACGAGAATGTGACCTGAGTGATTGTTATTTTGCTTAAACATCAATAACAATTAGTTACTGGACAGCCAAGAAGAAGCCGGGAGGCGGGAAAGGACTTCAAATACAAATACAAAATATGTAGCCTAAACAATCGTTTTGATAAGTCGAAATATAAAATTACCTTGATAAAATGTTTTATGGGTACACAATACCAGGCCGTTACCCATACTAGCTTATTTGCACCTCTGGTAAGAGATGATTAAAAGTGAGTTAGGATAAAACACTCATTATACCTCTCCAGGCCCTTATGAATCATTAGTTTTTGCCAGGATGTTGCCGTGGTAACAACTGTACTTTGTTTTTGTCGTTTATTTTGAAAGCATAGACTTAACCTTTCAAGATCATCAAGTAGACTTTGTGTACATTTGCACACACTGTGAGACACCAAATTCTCCTACTAGCATTATTGCCATCAAATTATATTATAAATATATATATATATATATATATATATATATATATATATATATATATATATATATATATATATATATATAAACAATTCTTAAAATGTTATCCAGAGTCTAAATTTAATTCCATACCAGACATTATATTTTACTAATATAGGAGAGCAAAGGAACACTCATATAACATTCATTATTGTCTTGACACAAAACAAAACAATGACATTACCTCACAATAAAAGGAATCAGGGACCTAATTAGCATATGGCCTGACTTTCTATCAGCTCTGATGGACAGGTGGACTGTTCTGTTCCCCTTTTCGGACATCAACTCTTGTGTTATTGTTTCCCCTTGTGTGTACCATGGTTCTGTCCTGCCTGGGGTAGGTGTGATGTGTTACCGTACATTGTGTGTGTGTCGTTTGGTGTGAGTCGTTTGGTCTGACTTCCTTGAATTGATGACATTCAGTTGTCATTTGCCCTCTGTGCAATAGATACAGTATGGAATGGTGGTGCTAACAAGTACCTGACATAGAAGTTTCAATATTCACAGAGCCATTTAGACAGTTATTCGCAAGCGTGTAGGTTCAAAACAATGCCTTTAAACACATTGCAAGAACAATTTTAATTGGAAAGTATTTCTGAACAGAGAATCTGCCCCTTAATCAAATATGTAATCATCAAACCGTATATATACCAACTTCATCTACAGCCCTTATCGTTCGTTCGTTTGGTCCTCCTCCTCTCCTGCCACTACCTTGCAGTATGTCTTGTCTAGGGGGAAGGTGGCCTCAAAAGGCCACTTGTCCTGCCCGCTGGCATTAGTTTTTTATCGAATTCATGTATTTAATTTATCATAGTTTTGGCAGCATAGGGCAGATAACTAGCTCTAATGGGCAAGGCCATGGATCAAATTCAAATAACATAATTTACGGGAATGTTTATATGTCAATTCAATAAATCATTTGTCTCCTTTGTGAATAAGGAATAATATCTACAGTTATGCACATATTCTCACTGTATTTCAGTGGTTGATACTGTAGTTATTGTTTTAGATACAGTAATTGTTAGGCAGTAGTTGCAGGGGGTATCAATTCTATAATTAATTAACAGATTTTCTTAAGTTATGGTAACTTCAATTTCAAAAGCAGAAAATGATTCTGGGATAATCATGGGTATGGGACCACATCCGTCATGCAATAATAAATTCTTAATATTGTGTAAATATCCTGAATAACAATAAAGTAGAGGGCTTCATTATATATGTCTGGCAATATAAAATATGCACTGGAAAATAGGGCCCCATTTGGACATTTCAGAATGCTATTGTAAATTGATGGCAGTATGTAATAATAAGATCTATTGTACTGCAAGTTCTCCTCAAAGCAATAGCTCAAAGCAGTACTGTTTGCTTTTCTGCATGATCTATCAGGTACCTTGATATTTGTATACTTTAGATAATAAAACACATATGTCCAATTTAGAGAAGATGTCCATTCAAGCACAAACTGTACACCCAAAAGCAATATATTTCTGGTTTGTTTGTTTTAACTTCATTGGCTTTAACTTATTTGGAAATCATTGAACAATACACATTGATTTAAGCTACCACTTGGCACTGGCTTATGTTCTATAAAAACACACAATTGAAATGTGACCAAACCAACTTTTTGAATCTATTTTAGTTATTTCTTCTACTCATCCTGTGTCAAGTCCTGAATGTGATTTTTTAAATGTTTTTGCTGGGACTAGGGGATACAATACTTTAAAGTGGGCCAATATACAGTAGTACCCTATAGAGCGAGTCAACATTAATTTCATCTCACAGCTGGAAGAGTACTGAAACAGAGTGGTCAGTCCTGGTTTGGGATACTGAACATATTATGCTCGTATTAAGAGGTGAACTCTTGACCACACTACAAAATCATTTTCCAGTGGTATTCTGAAATAAATAACAAGCAATTTGCTCTTTGTGGCAGCAAACCAGGACTCACTAAGGTCTGTACCTACACAAAGGAGCGGGGGTCTGTAAATAGAAAAGAAGGAGTGCATCGTAAACCAGGGGGCAGAATTCAGGTAAGTTAAATAAGGTCTTAATGAGGCTTCCCCTTTTCAAAATCCTAATCCAATCAGTGGAGTATTACTAATATTTTAGTTTTCTTCATTGGCAACATTCAATTTTAAGCATTCACACAACCAATACATTCATGTAATAAGTGGACTCCCACAGTGTGTTCAGTTAATAAAGCTTTAGAGACACAGATGCATGTCTTTTTCAAAAAATTTAGAATCTCCAATTATTTTATCCCTGATTTTCTCCCAATTTGGAATGTCCTATTATTATTATAATTTGTCCTTCACCGCAGCGATTCCCCACACAGCTCAGGGACCCGAGGCTCAGTGGTCGTCCTCCAATCCCATGGGCCAATCGACGTCTTTTTACACCCAGGAACTCGAGAGCCGATGTCTGCAGACTACCAGCCTCTGGAGGACAAAGACCAGTCTTTCAAATCTCAACCTGTAGGGGTCACTGCAAAGCGGTGAAGAGAAACAGTCTAAGCTGGATCCCACCTCCCCAACCCCGGAAGCGCTAAAGCCAATGCAGCGCCCCCATGGAATCCCAAGAGAAAACCAGCTGCCTCACACAACCAGGATTAAAATTTGCGATCTCTGGTTATATGACACACCCTGCACGCCGTACCACAGTGCTTTTATGAGGTAAGCCATTTGGGGACACAGGAGCATCTCCAACTGCGTGAACAAATCATTTGGTATTGACATGCAGAAAGGGTGGCTGTTTGGGGCATTTTCAACGCTTTCAAATGTTTAAATGCATATGAAACGATTATGTAACACTGAATTTGAATAACCAGTGTGTGCAAATGTAGGACCTAGGTTTCATTTCAAACTGATCTTTACGCAAAACATAAGGCAATGTAAAGAAAATCCTTTTACTACAACTTGGAATCATATTCTAACTTTTCTTTAGGGCATCCCTTTTGCAGACAAGTTGAAACAGTTGCAAGCTTAACATTGTCAGTGCTGTATGTATCATCACAAACTGTTGGTAGGCAGCCAGGTGTGTAATCGGTAGCCAGGGCTATTAACAGGATAATGTTGTGTAATTTTACCCTATGAGGTAAACTTCCCAGATCATCACACATGAACGTGCTGCAATGTACAACCTCTGTATTTTTACAGCTTTGGCTTGAACTATACAGTAAATTGAATGATTTTACCTTCAAAAAGGATAATTGTATTCTTACCTTCTGCCTGCTGCTTAATGACGCAGCACTGTTGTTTGTTTTGATAACCACTATTATTGTCTGGTGCAATGAAATAAAAAGTCCACCACTTCTTATATGCATGCTATGTTCCAGTTCAGTGAATTTTCCCTAGCCAGGCTCCCCTTGGCTCTGTTTTTTATGGTTTCCAAAATTACAAATACCCTAGAGAACCAAGGCATTATACAATAACAATCTATTCAATAGGGATTAATATACCTCCAAATCCTAATGAAAAGAGTTCAAGGAGAAAGCAACTTGTGTGCACTGGCAGGTGGTAAAAACATTTGTTCTTGTGAATGGAACAGACTGAGAATTCATGTAGCTGTATTGGAAGTCATAACAGTGAAAAAATATATAAAACCATAAATATACGTAAACCCTTGCTCTGTGCTCACCAGCTTTGTAAGGGGCATAGCTTCTCCTATAAAACAAATATATCGAAAGCAACCACATTTAAATATTGGGATTCTATTAAATATTCTGCATTGTATATAAATAAGTTCTAAAATGTAATTTTTAAGTAATGTCAAATCCAGCTCCTGCCTGTTGCTAAGATTTAATTTAACAGATCCTGTTCATAAACTGCAGGTTATAGTTTCTGGAACATAACCCAGCCTTCTCACAATATACATTTAAAAGCACTACACTGAAAAACTCACAAAACACATAGCATGTAGGTATGGGTATTACCTTGAATGAAGGCCAATGTTCCACTTATTTTCTCTCTCTGTCTCACAGCTGCAATGCTTTCTCAGTGGCTTCCTTTAGACTGAAGCAGCGAGATTCAGTCATTCCTGACACAGTCTGCTAGGACGCCAGTACAGTAGTAGCTAGCTAGCAGGGCTTGGTACAAATTTCTGTCTCCTCCCCTTCGGCACCCAATTCAGTAAATAATCCCTCCCTGCTATTAAAAGCATGTTGTCATATTATCAAGGGCACGTCACAGCTTGCCAATGAAACCAGGTTGTTTAGAGATTTAAACAGGAAGCAGAGACATAACACTTCCTACTTCCTAGTTTCTACAGGTGATTTAACTGTTTGTTGACAGGTTAGTATTATGGCCCTTCTTTTTTGTTGCTATTTTTAGGTACAGGTATTTAAACTGTTAGGCAACCTTCCTTAATTTGTCTATTATCAAACTAGTCATCAACTGAATTCTTCATACAAACAAAGTTTATCAGTTAACATACGTATTAGCATGCATATCCCCCACTATGAGGATTTCTTCTTTAAGGATGTATGAGTAGGTGATATAGTTTGTCATGGTAACGGTATCTTTAATTTTGTAAAGGGGACGTGTGTGTTACTAACACAACAGGTGGTATTACGAAGTCCATGTTAACTATATCCCAGTATACTGTTTCTGCTCCGTGTTTTTAACTAACCGTGTTGTAACTATTTTGGTTACAACAATAACATACTATTTTGGATTTTCCAATACAATAATTACATAAGGATTGATTGAGTGTAAAGTAAATTCAGTTTTACAGGTATTGTGAAAGAAAAAGGCCAATTTTTTTCCCCTTGCATAAGCACATTTGTGATTTTAACAGGCATGTCACATTATTGATATTAACAATCAATTTAGTCAGTTTGTGATCTTTTTACAGTTCAAAAGCAATATAAATTGTGCAACACAAACTATACATGTTGTAGGACCCTGTGGAAAACAATCACAGCTTACTTGCTGTGTAAGTGAATTCAGTTGAGACCAATTACAGCACCTTAGCCAACGTCCTTAACTGGAATTGATGGTCAGCCACATGAAAACTACTTTGCAATTCAAGAATCTGAAGAATTAAAGACTGAATCACAATTGCAACGTAACATCACTACAACTATGGTGTAATTGGATTGTAGTTCTAGTGCTGTAGTTTGTTTGCAGACAGATCAGAGTGTACATTTATCCCAATTATCCAATGCAATTTTTCACACCAAAAATCAAAAAAAAAAAAAACTTTACTGACCATTCTATCAAATAGAAATGTCTTGAAGAATTTAGAATGGTCAAATTAGGTAACGCAGTACCTCTGTCACTGCAATGATAATACAATGAATTGCAATGTTTGTGCAGAGGGTACTAAGGGTTAATTTCAAAACAAAAAGGCACCGGATCTTATAATTAAGGAAGAGGAATATAGTTTATATTTCTAGACCTAATGTACTGCCCTTGATTTACAGAAAATCCTATACATGTTCAGTTTTCAGAGCTGCATTGCCTAACCAACAATCTTCAAGTTTAAACAGCACCAGTGGTGGGCCAACTAATCTGATGAACAGGAGCAACAACACAGTTGTTGTTAAAAGTGCATGTTTTTTGGCGTTTGCTGTTTGGGTTGTAAAAAGCTAGTAATTTTCTTACTCATAGACGTCTCATCTTAAAATATATAGTTACACTATACTTTTATCATTCAATTCATGGAACAGGAAATAGGTTTTTATTATATATGTTATATAACCTATATAGATTTCTTTTTTTTCTTTTTTTACTTTACGGTTACTGTTTAAGAAATTCTTTCTTAGCAATGCTAATGTAATAAGTAAAAGGTCACTGCACACTGGAGTTGCAATTCTCACCTGTGTCTTATCCCTCATTCCATGCACCACTCATCCCGCGTCTACAACCCTGCTGCCCCTCATACTCCATGTTAATTTTGCCAACCCGTATTGGCTGCCAATCCGAGCTGCTCCTAACTTTTTTCGGACTCTATCCCAAAGTGGGCCACAGTGGGATTGGTGGAAGGACAAAAGAGGCGGAGGGGTAGCGAAGAAAAAAACAATGCAGAATCAATATGGGTCAGAATAATGGACACAAACTCAAAGGGCATAATTAGAGCGGAATGCTATAGACCACCAAATTCATGCACCAAGTAAAATAATCCACTATACAATGACATTAGAAATGCGTCCAGCAAAGGAGAAGCCATATTAATGGGGAATTTCAACTTGTCAAGGCACCGACTAGAGGGGAGGCATGCCTTGATTTAGTCTTTTCAAATAACAAAGACAGAATAACATAA
The DNA here is from genome assembly GCF_017654505.1 of Polyodon spathula. Lineage (NCBI taxonomy): Eukaryota > Metazoa > Chordata > Actinopteri > Acipenseriformes > Polyodontidae > Polyodon > Polyodon spathula. Next base: position 69,963,954 of record NC_054536.1, read on the forward strand.
AAAGAGGTCAGAGAACCATTGGCAACCTCAGACCACAAAATGGTCTCATTTGAAGTGATTGTTCAAACCCAAAAAGTAATGACTAAAGCTAAGGTTTACAATGTTAGGAGGCAAGCCTTGAAGGTATGAAACAGAGACTAAAAAAAGTAGATTGGAGTAAAATAAGGAAAACATCTATGGAAAAAGGATGGCATTTATGTTTCATGTTCATTTGTTTTACTGTTAATGAAGATTGCATTATAAATGTTTCATTAATAGATGATAATTAAATATTATTTTTTTTATGGACAAAACATACATGGCATTTTGAGACCTTGTGAAATGAACCTCATGTCTTGTCCATTAAAACCTGTTTAAACCAGTGTAAAGGGTTACTACGTTATGTTAAGTCACTTATGTTGTCTGGTGTGATTCCACCTTAAGAGGCACTTCATTTCTTACCTTACAATTATGCATCATAGATTTAAAAAACTATGTAGAAACAAACTATCAACATTGCTTTACCATTTTGCTAGAATTACAGAGTTTGCACTCTTTGCATTAACATGTGGTAACATGCAGCAGTCATGTATGGAAAGTCTCCTCAGAAGTCGTATAGTCTACAATGAAAATAAAAACAGTCTCCTCATAAAGCAAGGAAATTCATTGCAAAAAACTATGCTAATGCGTGGCGTTAGGGTTTTTAACCCTAACTCACCATTCCCACCCCCACACAACCAGCCAAAGGAGCCAGACAACACATGCAACCGCAGACTGCCGTCATCAGGTAAGACATAGAACATGCAACTCTTTCCAGATGGCACAAGAGACATCCATCATCATGGTCCGCCCGTGCTGTAGTAATGGATATACATGCGCACTTCAACACATACACACCCACTTCAACTTTACAAAAATAGAACTATATTTGCAGATCACCCCTAGTATGAAGAGATGGCTGTCAAGTGCACTTCAACTGTAGTCCCAAATGGGAAGGACCAGAGGTAATCCCGGATGCTCGCCACTGGGCAGGACAGGGGGTCTAGCTCTGTGCCCTGCCAGCAAATGGAAAATCTCTTTAATTTGAAGGTGGTTGGGTCGACTGCTTCGGAAAGGCCTTTTTCCCCTTTAATTCTGGCCAGAAGGTCTTTAAGCTTGCTCCTCCTACCCATGTGGGTGGTATCTTCACAGATTTCAAATTCACAATTTTCACCATTTCTGTGACCTCCATGACAAAATCGTAGCCTTAATCATACAATGTTGTTCAATGACGCATTTGGTCACGTGACTGTACAGGGCCCGCACAGTCTCATGGGCTGTACTTTCTCATGCTACACCGCTGTAACCTGCTGGGGTCACGTGATTGCAAAACCTCAATTGTCTGCCAATGTCACTGACAATGCAGTAAACCCAACAGGAATAGCAACTATAGTCTATGGTTTGCAAGGCAAGTTATAGAAATCAAACAACTGGATGCAGACTCTGATTACTTTGAATAAACTTTATGAACACACTGTGAACAAGTTACTGACAAACAAGTTACTGATCACTGTGAACAAGTTACTGATCTCACGATGCACCAAGTGAGTGGTGCTAGGGAATGTTCACGTGTGTTCAGTACAGTACATGAATTAAAGAAAAAAGAAACTGCAGTTTAAAAAAGAAAAACAAAGATTGGTACAGACATAGATACCCTGTAGCTGTGTAGCAGTGAAAACAGCTATACCTTCTTCATGTTTTTTTTTTCTTTTTAAAAACAAAAATTAATTCTTAATTAGACTGTAATCAATTCAGCTGAATTAACAGCAAATGAGGTTAACAGTTGTAAGGGTTAAGTGTAGTTAAATTGTCACCCAGTGTGGAACAGTACTGAATGCATGCTATCCTCTAATACAGTACAGTACATAACAGTGTCTATATAGTAAGTTTTCTCTAGGAAATTGCTTTGTATTCTTGCGATGAAGCTGGTGGTTGACTGCCATATTCTCACCACATGCGATGCATTTGATCAAATGTGAGCTTCATCAACGTGTATAAATGTGTCATTTTCTTCTGAAGACTATTAGCATTTGTTTTCATTTCCTTGTTTTTTGTTGTCAAACTTGCTTGATGGCCTGCATGTTCTCGCAAAAGCTATTAATTAGTGTGTATTACTGTCTTTCTGGGAAAAGCCTATGGTGTACAGGATATAGGACTTGATTTTATATACAGTGCACTGGGGATTCCCTGTCTAATTTCATTGCCCATACTTTAATCACCCACAAAGACGTGGCAAGTAACAACTTAAATCAATTTAGTTATCACAAAATTAATTAAATATTCAATGTTATGAGATAATGTAAGATCAGATCACTAATTTACAATAGTTAACCTGAAGCCAAGTAATGTCTAGCATACCATATACAGCTATGGCCAAAAGTTTTTCATTACCCAGAATTTTAGGATTGAGAAAGATTATTGTATTTGTACACCAATTTCTACCAGGTTTTCAACAAATACCCACTACAAAGGAAAATAAATAAACCATAGATGTAGGAATTATGAAAAAAAAAAAAAAAAAAGTCAGTAACTCAGACAAGGTCAAAAATGTATTACAAACAGATTTTGCATTTGCAGTAGGATGTTATAAATCAGTGGTTTATGAATATTTTCATATTACATATTTCCCATGGAGACCAACACAATGAATCCAGAGGACAGAGGATGTGTGAATTATCTTTTAGTATGTGTCACAAAGACAGCTGTAGTGGGTGACGTCAGACCAGAACCAGGAACCAACACAGAATAAACAGAGAGGTGGAATTTGGTGAAGTTGAGCGATTGTTTTCGCTTAGCATTTAATAATTAAACAGAGCAGAAAATAAAAGGTTGCAAAACAAACAAAACACAGGACATGGCACTTTAGCCAAAATAAATATACAAATAAAACAGACTACACAGACAAACACGGTGAACTGGTATTTCTATAATTATTATTATTATTATTATTATTATTATTATTATTATTATTATTATTATTTATTATTATTATTATTATTATTAATTCTCTCCTCTCCACACCCATTCTCCACTCACCGAACACACAACCCAGAGTGAGTGAAAACATGTTGCTTTTATGCAGCTGTTCCGAGACTCGATTGCTAATCAGTCATTCAGTTGGAGTCTTGGTACAACTGCACGTGAATTAATAAAAGTGCAATTCCCCGTGCTCACAAATTATTACATTTTACCTGCACATGAAGTGCTGTGCAATCCTCATGCCTAAATACAAATATACATTTTAAACACTCGTGTTACACAAACCCATTTATAGCTCGTGTACCAATGGCTATACACCAACATTAACACACTACACGTAACATACAACACAAATAAATAGCCCAGGGGCAGAGCACTTTGCCACATATGCCTTGTGCAGTTGCATGACCGCCTAGCTAACATACCCAGAAAAGTTTGACTTGAAATGCTTCAGGTACAGAATCATGCCCCACAGCAAAAGATATATGTGCTTGCCCAGAAAACCATATAGAAAAGTGTTTACATGTTGGGCTTGACTACATGGGGACCTTGTTTTATGCGTGTACAAATAAATCACATGCCTCTCGTTCTTTCTTAATCTGGTACAAGAAATTACATTTATTTTTTTCCAAGGCAAATGATGACAAATTATTTATAGCAAGCCTGTTTTGTCATCTGATTGATAAGGAATTTTCCATTATCATTAGTTGCTGCAACAATTAATGACAGTAAAAGTTTACTGTGTATCATGAAAAAACAGTTCAGTGTTTGAATTATTATGTTTCTTTTTCACAAGTTGCAATAAAAAAAAAAATATTGCTTGGGTAATCATTTGGAAATAATGTTATCACATGCTGTACCATGCAATATGTAAAGTATACTGTTCCGTTGTTGTAAAAAATCTTTTACACCACTAACATAGTTCAAGGAGCATCACCTCCATTCTGCCGTAAAAAAGCAATGCAGCACCTTCTGGTGAAGGTTAGATGAATTGGCATATATTGAAACAGAGAAATGTTGAACCCACAAAGAAGTGATTTTCTTTCTTTCTTTCTTTCTTTCTTTCTTTCTTTCTTTCTTTCTTTCTTTCTTTCTTTCTTTCTTTCTTTCTTTCTTTCTTTCTTTCTTTCTTTAAAATATACTTAAAGCTTGTAAAGCTTTAGAGATTCCTATGCTAACACATTAAGACATACAGCAGAATAATTAGCTTACACTAAGCTAATTTTAATGGTGGTTCACTGAAACTCTCATAGGATGGTACATTGAAAAAAAGAACAAACCATATTGCATTAAATATGCAAACTATACATGTTTAATAGCTTGGAAATCTATCTATATATGTATCAAACTTGTACACCTTAATATTTTCATCTAACTTACATTGATGTGGCCAAAATTAGCTTCCTTCAAAGTAATGCCTGGAAAACAATCAATGTCAAAAGATGTTGTATCATTATTATTATTATTATTGATTGGCCCAGAGCTTAAAGAAACGGGTTTGTAACCAGGAGATCCCCAGTTCAAATTCCAGTTAACCTCCTTGTGCTCCGTCTTTGGGGTGAGATGTTCTTGTAAGTCACTCTGCAGCTGATGCACACATCCTAGTCTCATATCTTGTAAAGCACTTTGCGATGGTGGTCCACTATGAAAGGCGCTATAAAAAATAAAGATTATTATGTTTTTTTATATATGTTTTAATATATGGTGTACTGTATATAGCCATATATTTCCAATACTATGGATTCTCTCAATACAACAGCGATTCTGCTTAATACATTATTAAACTTAGATAACAGCAAGCAATCACTTAAAAGTTATTAATGCATATACACCAATTCCCAAGACCAGAGGGTACAGCAGTCTTATTTTCTTTCTCTGATCTAACAGATCTAACTTGCTGTGACAGGATAGCTGGGAGGACAGAGACTCGGAGTCAGTAAAACTGCAGTTAAAACACTGCTGCACTGTTTTAATCAAAAAATAAATCAAAACAAGTCAAACAAAACACTGCTCACAGAGCCAAAAATAAAAGGTCAAAGAAAAACTGTTCAGGCTGGGCAGAGCCTTCATTGAACTTTGTAACACAGAACAACTTTCACAACACAGAAACATTCACCCCAAAACACCTCCAACAAACAAAGGCATTTCCCCCTTTTTTATAGCATGTGGCTGGAGCCTAATTATCAATTATTCAATTAGCTCCAGCCACATTCTCACTTATATTTTGGCAGGGCTAGGAAATTAACCCCATCCCTGCCAACCACCACCAAATCACCACACAACGATATTTACAGACAGGGCCCTGCCCTACCACACTTGCCTATATTTATACAGCACCTTTTTGCATCTTTCATCACCACTTCTTTGAGTCACCCAATAGTCCACATTGTTCGATAACACTTCCTTGGTCTTAGCAGCTGTTTATATTCAAACTTCCATTTTCTTTAAATCTTTATCCTTTATGCCAGCACAACAATTGTGGTTCACACCAGCATTAGACATTGTGACCTTGCAGATGTAGGAACTATTTACATGGACTCTGTAAAACTTTTTTTATTTTCTAATAACCTGTTTGTTCAGTTTATACCCCCTACATTCTGCTCCTTTTTGTTTATAATTATATTGAGTCATGCAATGATCTCATGCATCTTTCCCATGGATACACACCTATCAACCAAAAATAAAACATACATTAAAATGATTCACATTGCTGTGGATTGCAGCCACTGGTTAACACTGCTAACAGACACTTCAATACAAAGTCAAGACAGCCTGCATATATCTATCTCCTTCTCAGTAACTTTCCACAGACTTGCCTTTACAGTGTGGAGGTCACAGAAAATTATTCTTGTTATCCATATACTAACACAACTATAAATTAAAGAAATTACACAGTCCAATTATGCTAGCATGGCAACATAGAAACTGGAAACATTTCATATTGTAAAAGTTCCCCTTGTTGTTGTGTTTGTCCACTAGATGGCAGCACCATTGCATAACATTTACAGTCTGCTCTATTTGTTTAACTTCTCAAATTCATACTCACTATTAATTCATTAATTAGTTGTAAAACAAATCTTGTTTGCAAATTCTTCCTTAAGCGTCCCAAATATCAGACAAGCATTAACACTGTTAATACTAAACCAGCTTGTAATATAATATAAATAGAATAACGGCTGGCGGAGTTTGCATTTTCTCCCCGTGTCTGCGTGGGTTTTCTCCGGGTACTCCTGTTTCCTCCCACAGTCCAAAGACCTGCTGTTCAGGTTGATTGGTCATTCTAAATTGCCCTCTGTGTGAGTGTTTCTGTGTGTGTGGTGCCCTGCGATGGACTGTCGTCCTGTCCAGGGTGTAGTCCTGCCTTGCACCCTGTGCTGCTGGGTTAGGCTCCGGCTCACCGTGACCCTGTAAAGGATTAAGCAGTTAATGATAATGGATGGATGGATAACAGCTGGCTCAGTGTGTTTTACCAGGGAGTAATACCATCAGGAAGTTTTGGGAACAGTGAAACTGAGTTTTAGTCAAGCAGGGAGTTGGCTTTTGGGTTTGGGCGGTGTTTGAAAACAGGTGTCATAACCTTACTGCCTCCCCGTATGATACTGCTTAAATAATTCTGACTTTAAAAACGCACAGAAAAATTAATTAAAATTAAAATTAAAAAAATATTCATTTGTCACATAAAGTGCTTGTTCTTTATATTTTCCACATAGCATGCAGTAACGTATGTTTTAATTTAATGTTTCTCTAAATCAGATGTGAGATAGTAAATGTTATATATTATTTGTATATATATATATATATATATATATATATATATATATATATATATATATATATATATATATATAATACAGTATGTTGTTAGCTTGCAAGATGTGATGTGCTATATATGGTTGTTTGCCTGTCATTGGTATTTGACTTCTTTTTCAAAACTTTTGTAATATTCTCTGCTCTTTTCACTTTGCTGGAATTTTTTCATTCTCTGTTCTTACTCTCTTCCTTGCGCATTTGCAGTGAGCCAGAAAAGCAAATGGGCTTCTACATAGGTAACAAAATAATATCATAAATCTTACTTGTCATGTACTATAGTGAATAGATGTGCATGGCAGGGAATATTTATAGAAATGTTATTAGCTACAATCACATTTATGCAAAATGTGTTTATTAAAAAATGTGTTTATTAAAAAAATCAGAAGTGTCAGTTGCAAAACACTTAAACTCTGGAAAATCTTCAAGTGGGGACTGTTATTACTGGCCCAACTTAAATTGTCTACAACATACACAAAATCTGGACTCCTACACTTTTTGTAGCAGGAGTTATCAGTCGAATGTTGTCAATGCCAGCTGACACAATTAATAAACATAATCACACATGTTCCCTGTAAATTTGTGATCTAATCAAGGTTGATAAATGGATACATTGTAATTGCCTTTGATGCGACTGCCCAAATTCACTATAAATAAAACCTATTATTTGGTTTAATTGCTGTCAGAAGACAGTCACTGAAAGTCTTGATCTGTGTGAAAGTGATTCTAATATCTAATTAATGCTTTGTGGATGTCTCAAACCACCATGACAACACATTCCCAACATGTCTGTACCTTTTTTTTTTCTTTTTTTTTTTAAATGAACTAATTCTGAGCTACTGAGCCATGGATAATTTAAGGGTAATACATGACATCTGTACTAAATGTACTAAAAGAAAACAAATTAATTAAATGACAAACATTTGGATTACAAGTTGTTTTCCACAAGTGTTTATCACTGGATTTATTAAGTTTCCTTTAATACTTCTACACTCTTACAAGGCCCTTTTATTTGATAGGGTACTACTGAACTGGTGTAGACCGCAGTAATGCAAGGCCTCCCCTGCTGATTGACCAGTGTAACACATTACTGTGAAATGGTAATGTATTGACTTGAATCACTGTACCTAGTGACCAGTGACAGCTATGGCTAGCTAACTTGATTACTTTAATTTTAAGGACACAAGAAATGAACACGAGTGCTTTATGCCACCATGTCTACCCATAAAATCTTTATGTTTTGTAAGCAATTCTTAGTTTGGTATGTAAATATTTTTCTTCTGGCGCCAAATGTTTTTGATAGTACAGGAAGGCAAGAGCAGCATGTGCTATTTTCAAAAACAGCAACTAAGGTGCAACTGTTTTTCTGTGGTTTACTTGAGTTTAAATCCACAGACTTGTTACCCCTGTCAGCCAGTGTCTTGCATCAGATACAGGACTCCCAGTAGGGCACCTTAATCATTTGATGGGAGAATAATTAAACTGGAGACTGCCAAAGTGTATTGCATGTGAATTAGAGCAGCTTAAATTAATATCTTGAAGTAATGAAGTGAGTGCCTGTGGGAGGTGAATTGAAAGTGCCATTTGTTTGTGGGTTTTTTTTTATTTATTTTATAGTTATCGGTCATAACAATTCATAAATAAAGTACAAATTGATAGGCCCTAATTTATGAGTATGCTTTAAGCAATGTTTCTCTTTTGCATTTAATTTCGTAATTGGCTGTGCCTTAACTTGCTGTTCCCACTGGGGGCTGTCTCTTGGTGCTTATTAATGGTGTTATGTATGACTCAGCACCATGAAAAGTACCTGCTCTCCATTCATAACAGGCACCTACTTCAGTCTGTTCATATGGGTGAGAGAAGGTAGCCAAGAGCTTTGGCCAGAACCACTTCATTATTTATTTTAGACCATGCTTGACTGAGTTGTTACCTTTTCTCACTGGCTTACATGACACATGATGACATGATTAGATTGGAAATTGCATTATGCAGATCTGCAGATTGGCTGCAACAAGACTGAAGAAAGTTTACAAGTTATATTGCCACTTGATGGTGTGACCCTGGAACGCTACCGTCATTTTTATGTATTTATTTATTGACTTTTAGATATTACGTGATGTCTACAACATGAACAAATGTATGCTGCACTTTCAGGCACACTTTCTGTTGATGAGTGGCAACAATGAACCACATTTGCACAGGGTTAATGTAAAGCAGTCTTGGTCGAGTATTATCTGCCAATGCCAATATTCCCTTTTACTGAAGTCATTCACCATCTTAAATCACTTTATTTTTTCTACATGTCTTGTACAGACATATTTAGAAAGGTACTGTGGTAATTTATCACTTTTTGTCACTTTGGGGCCTCTTTTACTGTGTCTGAGGGTAAAGGATTACATTCTCATTTTGATAAATTCATTCTGAATGTCGAGAAGTTGCTATTGATCCAGATGACAACAGGGTTTTTTTTTTTTGGTTTTTTTTAAATTCATATACTGTACCAGTTTGCCTCTTATTATGTTTATTTTTTTTTTTGATTCCTGCCAGTAGATTGTTCAGTAATGTTCAGGATAAAGTGGGCCCCTGTATGTATGACACTCTCACCTATATCCTGAGACCCACTCAACCAATTGTTGACCACTAGGCAAGGGGCACCACCAAGCGGCACCATGAAGACCAATGAGCAGGTCAGGGACAAAGGATGGAGCTCACCGGAAAAGTGGTGCGTGAATGTATTCACCCCCCAAGGAGCTCTCCAAACCCAGGTCAGGGACAAAGTTGTGGAGAATCAGGGTTGGGTTATAAAAAAATATCCGAAACTTTGAACATCCCACGGAGCACCATTAAAGCCATTATTAAAAAATGGAAAGAATTTGTGAAAATGATACAAACCAAAAAATTTTTCATACTCTACAATGACATGGAGGTAGGTCATAGTCACTTACTTTATCACACCTGTCATACCATGTTACTTATATCCTTGGCAGGGAATATGTTCATATCTTTGCTCTATGAATCAAACCATATGAAGAGATGCTGGCTGACACATGTGGCTTCTGATATCTTTATCTCCAGAGGGTAGTTTGGAGTTTAGCTTGATAAATAAGATGTCTAGTGCAAACCCAACACCTCTCATCACCCCGAGAACACCATCCCCACAGTGAAGCATGGTGGTGACAGCATCATGCTGTGGGGATGTTTTTCATCGGCAGGGACTGGGAAACTGGTCAGAATTGAAGGAATGATGGATGGCGCTAAATACAGGGAAATTCTTGAGGGAAACCTGTTTCAGTCTTCCAGAGATTTGAGACTGGGACGGAAGTTCACCTTCCAGCAGGACAATGACCCTAAGCATACTGCTAAAGCAACACTCGAGTGGTTTAAGGGGAAACATTTAAATGTCTTGGAATGGCCTAGTCAAAGCCCAGACCTCAATCCAATTGAGAATCTGTGGTATGACTTAAAGATTGCTGTACACCAGCGGAACCCATCCAACTTGAAGGAGCTGGAGCAGTTTTGCCTTGAAGAATGGGCAAAAATCCCAGTGGCTAGAAGTGCCAAGCTTATACATATATACCCCAAGAGACTTGCAGCTGTAATTGCTGCAAAAGGTGGCTCTACAAAGTATTGACTTTGGGGGGGTGAATACTTATGCACGCTCAAGTTTTCTGTTTTTCTGTCTTATTTGCATCTTCAAAGTGGTAGGCATGTTGTGTAAATCAAATGATACAAACCCCCAAAAAATCAATTTTTATTCCAGGTTGTAAGGCAACAAAATAGGAAAAATGCCAAGGGGGGTTAATACTTTCGCAAGCCACTGTATATATATATATATATATATATATATATATATATATATATATATATATATATATATATATATATATATATATATATATATATAGTATTTATAATACATAGGATTCCCTCAGCTGGTTAAATAGAAATCCAGTAGTCATTTAATGTTTGTTATGGATTGGCAAATATGAAAATATTGTTTACTTGAAGTTACATAAAAGTGGTGCCAGAGAACAGTTACAGTGGGATAGTGAGTAGAAAGGGACTCCTAGTTTTCATTAATAATGCAAAACTTTTGTTGTTCTGATGTGTCTAAGGCAGACCTTTCAGTGCATGCTATATTCAATAAGGGATTTGTTAAATTACCTGGCTGTCACCACAAGAGGGCATAACAAGCAATGACTAGGATCCATTCTTCAGTTGACATCTTTTTCTATTTAAGAGTTCTCTTAAATGTCAAGTATCATTACCATTCTAGTTATTATTTTATGATAGTTTCTCTAGTTTGTAATGCACTCCAATTAAAGTTGAATTGCATTTGGACTGTTCCAAAGACTGTTCCAAAGACTTCATTTAATAGGTGTTCAAGAATGAATAAAGATGTATTGTTGTATAACAATGGGCTGTACATACAGTATTTTTTTATTAATTATAATTGAGCTGGTTGATTAGACACTCAAACTTGTAATAACTGTGACCTTCAAGTTTAAACCAAAATAAATAAATAAATAAATCTCTCACAAAACCATAAAATTACTTTCTGAGTGCGTAGAGTTGAATCCTAGCTGAGCTTTGCACTCCCATTCTAGTCTTTTTACCTGTAACACAGAACAAGAATGAACAAATGAAACAAATACGTTTATAAACCTTACAGTTGGTACAGTAACCAACTTGTGTATTTGAGTTCATTGTTAAATGGCTGCTAAATCCTGTCGAGGATAAAAGACATCTCTCTTTTCTAGCTTGTCTCAGGCAGTCATGTAACTGGCCAGGCAACTAACAAGGACTGTATTGTTGATTTCAAATTTCCTCCTGAGAGTCCAGGTTTTTTTTTTTTTTCCCCCAATAAGAAATAACAGGATTCAATGTGGTAGAAACCGTATACATTTGAACAATGATGCCCAGGTTGTCTCATTTGGGATTCCTTTGCAGTCACACGACACAGAAATGAAAACAAATTGCACCTCAACTATGATGGATTTTAATTATTCTGCCATAACACTGTAAACAGGGCCATGATGGGCCGCTAGAATGCATCATGGGTGGTTTTTACTCGAATATTGAACTTCTTTTTATGTCAGGTGCTTTTGCCTGAGTTCAAGGACTGCTCTTGTATTGCAGTTGCTTGTCATAAACATATATTAAGTAAGCACAAGCCTCGTTTATTGCTCCGCTGTGTATTGCCTGCATAACAATGACGATCCCTCTATATAGACACTTTGGCTGATCTAGCATATTGTGGCTAAAAAATAAAGAAAAGCACATATTTGACTGTTTGCAATAGGAAGCACTCACAATGGTTGCTGTCATTACAAAGGTATGGAGGACAGTAAAAAAAAAAATAAATAAATAAAAATATTAAGCTACTAACATTTGATCCAACAGCCACCTTTTTCATATTACCACAGCATTGGGTGAGAACTAATTTGATTGTGTGCAAGAGGTCTGAGGCAGCACATGTTCAAGCTGAATGTTGCTTGCGGCAATCTCTGAAAAAGATATTAGATCCATTCAGCCTCAGAGGAAAAAATATCCCATTGCTAGGGAATATCAGCTGTGACAGGTATTGTTAAGGAATCCAAGTGACTGCTTTTCAAAAATGGTTTGCCCCATAGTGACAGCAGCAGAATTGAACAGGAGACATTTGACAGGAGAACATTCAGAAAAATGAAGTCTGTAATGGCGATGATAATTAGGAGCTGCGAAAGCCATTGTCATGTGTGTGAGATTTGCTGTTGGGGGATTCATTTGTTATTGTAGCTGCAGAATATATTTTTTTAACCATCTTCAGATACTCCTATTTACATTATTTAGTTTTATGCTTCATTTAACACATAATGAATACTGTTCAAAGTGTCCATCACAAATGACATATGAAAGCAGATATACAGTATTGAGCAGGTTCTTTGTAAATGCACTATACTGTAGTTTACTGATAAGGTAAGAAGCTAAGGGATGATGTTTATGGCATTGTGTAGCTACTCTAATACCATAGCTATTAGATGTTTGCTATATGAATCAATCCATATGAAGAGATACTGATTGACATATTTGGCTTATCCCCTGACAAATGAATTAGCCCTGCAGGAGATAGTCAGGTGCTAGTGTTTTCAATGCCTCCTGAGGTTAGTGGTTAAAAATAGTGACAGTCTGGCTGCTGAAGTAAATTAAGTTGATAATTCCAGTATAGTGCATAGCCTTGTAATAGAATATATGTGGGTAAATTTGGTGACGCTTTATTGCACATTGAATCAATAACAAAGTAATTAAAGTTATACCTCTTTTGTATTTTAAATGTAACTGATAGTAAACACTAAACACTAATACAAAAGTCACAAAGGGAGGAAATGTGTAACTCATTTTTTAAACAGATCCTTTCTGTATAAATGTGTTACAAGTCAGAACATGTCAGTCAGGAAAATAACTCACAAAGGATTGTCTTTGCATTCATTAATGATATAAAAAATATATAATTATAGAATGGAGTCTAATGCAGAATCACCTTAGCCCTCAGCTTGATACACTATAGCAAAATACTGCACATCTACAAGATCAGTCAGTGTACTGCATTTATACCTGAGAAAATTGAAAAGTCAAATGACCTAAAAAAGGAAGCCATATTAGGTTTGAGTTCCAAGTCAAGAACATATTTAGCAAGAGCCTGCACTTTTCAAGTTTCTGGGGTATAAATACAGTACACTGACTTATTTTTATTTACAGTTTGAACAGATCTATATTCTATGATTCTCTCAATACAGTTTCATATCAGCATTTTCACATATGCATTTTACTTCATGTTTACAAACCATTTGCTCAGAGATGACATTGGCCTTCATGTAATACCCAAGAGGGTGTTTTGTTTTTGTTTGCAAACACACAAGCTTGCCTTGGGTTAAATACATATTGCTATTAAGCACCCTCCTAATCTCTGAATTAGCTAGGTCACTGTTACTCAGGCTCCATTTAAGATGTGAGTTAATGAATTCCAGGGCTGCATGGTTTATTAGCTGCAGCTTCCACCTGATCTTGTAGGTGTGCAGTAATTTGCTATAGTGGATCAAGCTGAGGGCTCAGGTGATTCTGCATTAGACTCCATTCTAGTCTATAACCTCCATATTCCTCAGACTCCATTGTTATTTTTATATCCTTAATGAATGCAAAGTCAATCCTTTGTGAGTTGTTTTCCTGAGTGACACAAAGGGAAGCAGATGATAATAATAATAATAATAATAATAATAATAATAATAAATAATAATAATAATAATAATAATAAATACTTTCCTGAGGTATAGAAGAGCAGGGTTTACAGCACACTGTAGCAGCTCTAATTAAACTTAACCCTGCAACATCTGTTGTAAAATTCAAACAGGAACAAGCTGTTTGATTTAACACTATGGGAGTCAGGTCTGATGGACCATACTAGTTCTATATAGTACTTGACATAGTTTGGTTTAGTACAAAACAGATAACAAGGCAATAGTATGTGTGCTGTGCTATGAAAACAGATTCAGTTCTACAAAAATATACTGTAATGTGGCAAACATTACATTGAAACATGTTCTGTCAAGATGATCGTGTCTGCTGTTGGTACATTTCACAGTGTTATTCTGAACAGTGACCGGAAAAAGAATACATTTTACAGACCTAGTAAAAACACCCCTTGAAGCTGTCATAGAAGTATGTTCATAATTCAGTTGGGGAGTTAGGAGCTGACATGCCACTTTCTGTCTGACTTATACCAGACACATGCACACCAGTGTGGCAGTGAGACCTGGTCCCATTGTTCAGCGAAAGAAATACAATTCAACATTTCTAGGCAGATATTGAAGAAAAGTAGAGAGGAGTATTGCCCCTGTTTCCTTGGTTCAGTAACTTTCAGTAAATTGCATGTCTTCAACAGGGCTGACGTGAGCACAGGGCCTGTCATGTGCCTGCCTGTTACAGAAGATTGGACAAATGATTAGGAGCACCTTCCAGAACACTGTTATGAGGGTGTGTATGAGTGTCATAAGGTCCAGGGAATGATAATATTTCTCTCTTTCAACATTTAACTAACTTGTATATTGCAAAATGTGAAATCAATTAAAATATAGATGACACAAAAGCATAGGTATACAGCATAGCAGTAGTAGATTGGAATGATTTCAATTTCCCTACCAGTAAATCAGTATTGCAGTAGGCCACATTATGATATAAAATAAAATAAAAAAGACATGTTATTGTTAATAGAGAACCTAGTAGTCGCAGCAAAGAAAACACCATTAAGCTGCATAAATACGTTTTCCATAAAAGGAGGTCAGGCTTCAGTAGTAAATGTGGCCTCTGTGTCACTTCGTTCCAGTTTGGTGCAGTGAATTTTTAGATAAAGTTCATAAAGTTATCTTCTCAGGGCAGAAGGCAATTAGAAATATATATATATATATATATATATATATATATATATATATATATATATATATATATATATATATATATATTGTGAGCCAGCTCACAAGTTTACCACCAGGAGTCATTCATGGCAGGTTTGGTATGAGCCCACAGAGGTTGCCAGAAATGATCAGATGGACCTGTGGGCAGCATACATGCCTGCCATGATGTCAAGGAGTTAACGGACCGACAGGCTGCAGGTGTGGTTAGGTAGGCAATTAGGGTTTGACTATTGTTAGACTATCATTGGCCTTAATTGGCCCACACCTGTAGCCTGTAACGGCCAAATGCCTGGCTGGTAAAAGGGAGCATGTGCCGCTAGTCTGTTGGGTTGTTTGTTTTGTTTGCCTGCCTGAGAACTTCTGAGGATTATCTACAATAAGATCGGAACGGGATAACGTGGTGGTCCTTTGCATCTGCAATTCCCTGTTCTCTGCAGGGGCTATGAGGAACGGCCTGTCCGCTGCTGAGATTCGCAAAGGGACTGGACTGCGGAATAAGGGTAGGAGAAGGGTTCCTAAAGAAGAAACCCAAAACCCAGGTGGAATTACCTATTCACCAACTGGATGGGGTTATTGGTCCGGTTGGTTTACATCAGCAATTTTGCTTTGGTGATTTGGTTTTTGTTTGAAACCTTGTTTGAACTGTTTATTTTCTTTTGGACATTGCAATATAAGAGCCAGCTGTATAGAATACTGGAATAAAGACTTGCTTTGTTTTGGAAACTACTGCCTGTTTTCTTCGTGTGCACCTACCCGCCCACAATATATATATATATATATATATATATATATATATATATATATATATATATATATATATATGACTATCTTTGTGATTTGAAAGTCAGTGAAATTCTCCTCATCTGTCCTGACAGTGTAACCTTTTAAAAAAAACATTTTTTCTTATCCAGTGAAGTGGAAAGCACACAAACTAGCCTGGGAGCCCTCATAAGGTAACGGCATCGCAGGTGTCATTGTTTGAAGGCTTATTCTTGTGATTTAAGGAGGAGCAGAAACGCTGTAATAATTCCCTGCAGTAAATGGCAACATTATGAAGAGATGTGTGTGCAGAGAAGTAGGTGGTGGCTCCATGGTGGGTGATCAGGAAACCGTCCGCAGCTGAAGTCACCTCTCAAGGTTCCACGGTCAACCAACACTACTGCAACAGTGTGCCATCGTCATGATTGTACATTTGAAGAATTGACCAATGTTATTACTCTGCAGCTTATTGAGCTTGGTATATAAAGAAGTGTGTGTCTTTTTGAAGGTGATTTTAAAAGCTTCTGTGCTTATTTACTTTTATATACATAGCAACAACTACCTGTATCTCTTTGTATGCAAATGCAATTTGTCTGCAATATCAAGTCTTGGTGTGCATTTGGGGAGGATCTTGCATGTGTAACACGATAGTAGACAAATGTATTAATCTGTTTACAGGTGTAAGTAGCATAAAGAAGCCAGCAACAGCCTTTTGTGTTTATAAAAACAGATTTTAGAATCTTTTTTTTTTTTTGTTGACTCCCACCCAAGTGGAATGCTTGTGTTCCTGCTGTGTCACGGTAGAAAAATGTTTTAACAAAGAATGTATTACAATGTTGTAATAAATTATTTGTTAAAACATTACATCATTAATGTCATCTAAGAGGAAGCAAAACGTAAAAACATATAGATTAGGATGGAAAATCAGAAATCTGTTGCAACTGGGGAGTTTATAACTGCACAGTATGTTTTCAGAAACAACGCCGTCAGAATCCCGATTGCTTACAAATAAAGTACATAGCAAATTAAATTGTAAGATATGATTTACAATATGTGTTTTATACATTTGTAAGGGTTACAGTTAATGCTTTAAGGTGATTTGCTACAAGATCTCACAAGATTCCTAACAAGATCAAAACGGGACCTGTTTTGGTCAGTGTAATAGGAATAGCCTTTGTGCAGTGTGGAAAGGAACACAATGGACACAAATATGTAGTTAAGTGCTTTTAGCACACTTGTATTCTTGTGGACTCTCCTTTGAGGGAGGGACTCCACTTATAATCAACACAGGTTTTAATCCTTTCATTCCAGCAGGGATTTACAGTCCAACCTTACTGGACAGTATCTGATGCTGACATACACTTGAAAAGGAAAACAAGAAACTGCCTTATGATACCTTTTTTTACCGCTTATATACGAAGTTCAAGTAACTACACCCTGACTAGTTGTTCCCAGTCTCAAAGTGACATTCCTTCAGGTACCTCCCTCACTATGAGCCCCAAACTCCTTAAATAGGGAACCTCTGTGCTTATTCGCAATTAGCCTTTAATAGGCGTTTAATGAGACTTGATGATAACTTGATGAATTGATATGTGATTATCTAAAACCTTTACTAAACCTGTGCTACCTCAAAAGTTTTCTAAACTAACAAGCTAGCATGTTACCAATTCTTAGAGTTTTTACCAGTCCACAATGTACACCAACAACAGAATCTGTCACAGTCAGAAAGTGTCATATAGAGACAGTGTGTTTTTGAAAGAGATAAAGCGTATTCTTTGTAGGCGGCATACTGTTATAACCTTTATGTTCAATAATATCTTGATGTCGAGACCTTTCATCATTGGTACATTAGGACAGGCAGTAAAGCACCAAAAAGGTTAAATAACTCATTGAGTTAAAGATTTGTGAAAAGGTCCCACAATTCAAACCCATTACTGAAAGCCACTTTAACAACTCACAAACTAAAAGTGAGTTGAAATCTATCAGTACATATATTTAACTAATTATGCATATTAATTTTATATAAAGTGCCTTTTTAATCTTTTAAAATTACTGCATGAACCCATTTCCCACACTGCCAGTTTTATATTTGGCTTGCTCAGTTTTCGGTTTATTTAAATATATTTTTATAAAATTCCTCAGTTGGTTTCAGTAATTTGCAGCCGTGGTTGTCATAGCAATGCTGATCTGCTGATTGGCAGGCACATCATTTCAACTACATGTGCATAATTAATCCTGTAAAACAGGATTAGAGTGACAACCTGTTTAAAAAAATGTATTAAGGATAATTTTGCACTTCAGCATAGAGTTATTGAGTTAATTTTTTAAAAGGAATATATATATATTATATATATATATATATATATATATATATATATATATATAATATATATATATTTATATATATATATATATATATTTCAACTTGCTATTTATTGTGATATTAAGATTATTTTCTACAGTATATTAACCTCCCTGCTTTTCTACATAGTACCTTTGTGATAAATACATTTAGTAATGCCTCCTGCAAACATTAGAGAAAGACTTTTTTTTTTTAATGAATGACAGTATTCAGTTTGAATTGTTGTACTTTTTCTGTTCCAGTTAATTCCGAATTAAACAATAATGAACTATCCATTTAAATTTGATAGAAAGTTCAAACATGAAATACACATGTTGGTCCACACTACTGTTTAAACAGAAAAGGAGTGTTACTTAATGGTGCACATTTTCAGATCTATTACTCCCCTGATATCTTTAATCAGGATGTATTACTAAAGACTTCTCTAAGGCTAACTGTAGACTTGTTTGTTTTCAGATGAGTTCTAATTTTTGCCTGGAGCCCCCAATAAGTAAGAGCTATTCTGAGTGTGGCTATGCACTGGTAGGAGCTATTCTGCGTGTTGCTATATACTGGTAAGTGCTATTCTACGTGTTGCTATGTAACAGTAAGAGCTATTTTGCATGTGGCTATGTACTGGTAAGAGCTATACTATTCTGTGTGTGACTGTACTGGTAAGAGCTATTCTGCGTGATGCTATGTTCTGGTAAGAAATGATATACAGGATATTGATTCGCTTGTGACCTATGCAACATTCAGGTTACATTTAGTTATTTCTGTTTAAAATGCTATCTTTACCAGTTATATACATCCTTCAGTTATGGTGTTCAGTGTTTCATTGTAAGGCAGAGGTTATCACAGACCCTGGACTGCAATAATAAAAAAACAATCTAACTAAAGTTTTTTATTTCAGTTACCTGGAACTAAACACACATCAGATTCAGTTATTTTAATAAACTAGACATTTTAAAACCCTATAATTAATTTTGTATTGTGTGTATTTTTTTTTATTTCCTGGATTTGATCTATTGACCCTAAATAGAGTTGAAAGAGGTCAGTTTCAGCAATGGTGTAGGGCTATTAGTTTTAGGTGATAGTGTCTACTTCTGTTTAAATCAATAAAATCGTATATGATTGAAGAGCATCCCTGTGATTGGCTTAGAGGTGTGGAGCTCAGAACGTGTCTGAGCAGCTTGAAGTGTTCAGTGTCAGTATGGTAGTGCAGGATTTTGACAGACTGAACCATTAAACATTTTGAAACATGTCACGTCATTTTCTGTGGACTTTAAATGGCTGTCCAGCTGTAACTACAATATGGGGTCACTAGCAATACCAAAAAACACAGGCTTCTAAAGAATAACAAATTGTGTGGGCTTCCCTGGTGTAAATACTGTTGTTCAGATTGAATTCTGATACACATGCATTCTGTGTGGTGAATGTGAGAACATTTAGTGCACAGTAACATCAGTGTTGTAGTATTTTCAAGCCACTTTTTTAAATCTGTACTTTTATTTCTTGAAATCTTTTGTGTGTGTGTGTGCTGTCCTACACAGAATCCAGATTATGGTGATTTAAGGGTTGATGAAACAGTGGTTACTACACATCTGCAGATCATAGCACTGAAATAAAGAATTGGGGGGTCACTCTTTGTAATTTAATGTGGTATTTAGTCATCAGTAGTCGTCATTAGTAAACTATTATGCAACAGGTACTGATTGACAATTACATTTACAGCGGCCTGGTTTTTGGGCATTTGTGGGCCTACTCTCCAATCCCTGATATTCAGCCTGGTCCTGATGGTTTGTGATAGATTCAAAAAGAATAATACATAAAAATAGGGCTCATGGATATCAGGCAAGCCAAGCTTCTGTTTTAGGCATTCCTCTGTAATGAATAACGATGAAAGACTGTTCATTTTTCTTCCTGAGTAAGCAATAATGAAGAAAACTAACTGAAAAATTACTGTCCTTTTCTACTTTAATCATTACTTAAAAGAGAAAGCCATAAGCATTGGGGTTTAAATTGAAAATTAACTTGTGCTCGTTGTGATTACCACCAGATAAAATATAGTGTGATTTGTTCTGCTTGCATCAATGAAATATTAATTTCTGGAACTTAAAGGTGTAGTGCACCAAACATCTTTTCAGACATTTAAGTATCCTGATAAAAATGGATGGTTTACCTTTGATGTATCCTGTGTAGTCTGTATCGTAGTAATTAAATACAGTCTAAATATCAAGATGCCATTGAATGGTATTATTTTTGGGGGGGTGATATTGGGACTATAGAACGAGTTAAACAATTTTGTGAATGGATGCTTTATCCACCTAAAAAGTTGAGAACATGTTTATTCTGGACTCCATTGTCTGCACTATGAACCATAATAAGCACTGGGAGCAGTTGATAAAAAATGAAAATTGGCATAGACTTAATTTGTAAATAATTAGTTCTTGTAAAATGATTTCATCAAAATCTTTTACAAACTGTAAAATATACAGGGAAGGTGCTTTCTTAAATAAAATTAAATTAAAAACGTCTCTAAATAATGTAGTCTGCTTTAAAAAAAAACACAAGGAATGAATAAGGGCTAGACTACATACACCAAGATACATTGAGCACCTGCCACTGACACAAAGCAGAGGCGGTTGGGAGGAAATTGAAATTATTTCTCTGGGGCTTACATCGATCAGGAGTAACTCCTTGTTGATTTTAGACAATAATTATTTGATGGATATGGTCGGTTTTAGTTGTACAGTCAAAGATTAGAATAATTTCATTTGGCAACAAGACAACAGAAAAACAAATACATAAAAAAAAAAAAAAATAACTGTGAAGCACATACATATTTACTGTTAATGTTTTGGTAATAATTAATTGATTAATTCATTACTAAAAGAAAATTGCTTTTTTTTGTTTAATTGTTTCAAGAAGAGACCTTGGGCTGGCAATTATTGCTGCTCCATATTAAAGAGTTTGCACACCGTCTGCAGTTAGAATAATCAAGGTAATGAAGCGGTACTCAGCTGTTTACATTCATATTTATTACAGACGCTGTCATGGGATTTTATGTTTGAGGGACCAGTTTGTTTTTTACTTTGTACAGGGTCCGACAGGTAAAGACGAATTAATATATTATATATATATATATATATATATATATATATATATATATATATATATATATATATATATATATATGTATAAAATGGAACAGAGCGGAGCAGGATCAGTTTCCTCATCAGGTCAACATGATGTTCGTCCATCACCACAGAACCTTAATCTTATGGGTAGCAGAGGATCCGTGGTGTCCTTTGTGTTCATCGTCAGTTTACTTGGTGTCATGACCAGGTGCTTAGCATTGGAAGACAAGTGCAGCATGACCAACAGGTTGCCACCAATTCCAGCAATATATGACACACGAAGAACAACATTCCTTCGTCCAGGAGAGCAAACACCAAGAAAAGGTAAAAACCAAAACTTGTCTAGGACAACTGGAAACTGCTAGACTGGAAAATGCTGGCAGATGTTCAACAATGGCTTATTTTCCCACCTAAGATTGCCACCACTAACCTTATATTGTCTTGTGGTCTGGATCAGTAGGCCTTGTTCACCTGGCAGAGTTAACAGTGTATGTAAGGATGCAGTGGATGAGGTGTATGAGAGGAAGATACTTCGGTATGCTCAACTGGCTCCTGAAGCGGAACATCAAGGATGGAGAGTCCATGCTTATCCATTATGTTGAATAATGTTGCGTTAACATATTGAATTACATACCCCTTTGTAGTTTTCCATATACTTGAAATCTAACATGAAATTCTGTACCGGCACTACTATTCCGGTAACGTTTGTGATATCATCTTATAGTTTCTTTGATTACATGATGTTAAATAAATCTCAATCCTAAAATTCTAGGTGATGCAAAACTTTATGCCATAGATGTATGTGCTTTGATACGGAATATGTGAGTAATCAACTAAGAGGCACTTTGTAATGCCTGGTATTAATCATAGTGTCAAGCCCAACTCCATGGCCAACATTCCCCCCTCCAACCTTTAATTCAGAGTCTATTTCTCAGCACAGCGGCAGCTTGACTCTTCATTAGCCACAGCATCAGCTAATTCTGAACCTGGCATGCCTTCAAAGACTCTCTCTGTTAAATGACTTCATCTCATCAAGAACAAGGACTAACCACAAATGTACAGCCAAAGTAAAGTGGGGTTACATTCCTCAGTTGCTGCTTTTTTAAATTTTTTTATTCTAGATAGGGATGCAGCTGTTTTACTAACATATTGTATACCAAGCACACTCACTGAGCCAGATTTGGAACAAATAAAATGAACTCATTTTGTAAATGCTATCATTAACATGGGAAAAATATATAAATCATAGTCATCTTAATATGGGCGTTTTCTTTTATCAATTATCTGCAGATTGCTTACTCTTCAATAGAGTTAATTGGCAGGAAAACATGAATTGGCAAGTGTCGGTATGACAGCTGAGAACAGGTTAAGGTAGATAGGAGGGCGATCTAGTATTCAGAAGATACATAGCAGAAAAGAGAAGTATGTGTACACACTTGATAGTGTGTGCTGTTCGTGTTACTGGTTCAATCACAAATTAATCCAACTTTAAAATTAAAGATCTCTTTTATTTGTCAGTTAACGTCTGTAGGTGTAAAAGACCTTTATGTTGTTTTCTTAACTTCCCAGTTCACCTTTCGGTACATTGTTCATAATTATTGACAGCTGTGGTTAATTCCAATCTCTGAAGCTTGGTGCCCATGTCTGCTGATATCACCTGCAACAACATGAACAACTTGCTCCAGTGTAAATTAACACAGATTTTTAATATCAATGCCGTTGTTCTTGCATTTGCATTAACATTATTACTTTTATTGAGTTGAAGACCTTTGTTATTTTATATTTTTTTTTATATACTTTTAATTTGAGAATAGAATGTGTAGATAAAAAAAGGCCTGTTATCTCACGGGGCCTGATTACAAGGGAACATTAATTTTAAGACCTAGGTTTAGAATTCGTTTAACTTATGTGCACTGTTGATTTATTTCAGTTGTAATGTTGTATTCTGGAAGCAAGCAGGTTTTTCTGAAACTGCTAGCCTTTGTCTAGTTCCTTTATTCCTTATTGTCTTTTATGCTAATGCAAGATGACACAGCCTTTCAGGTAGTGTACTGTTGTGTATAAAATTAAATTATAAACTCAAATCAAATCTGTTTGCATTGTGGATATCCCAGAATGGAAAAACTTTTTCTTTGAATTTGAAGTCTAACAGCTAGAACCTTACCGGTGCCATGTATCAATCTTACAGATTACTTCTAGTAATATAAGTATTGAATCTATATCTCTGAAATTATATTAAATACATTCAGCCATATAGCTTGATTTCTAATTGAAGACATTTCTTCCATTCCACTGTAATCGTATTGACTTGGAGTTACAGGTGCACTTCTTCTGTTTAGCTGAGAAAACAATCTGAATGCGGTCTGTGTCTGTTTTAATAAATGCAGAGGGATATGCACAGAAGCATGGAGGTTGGCGTTTCATTTGCATCTCCTAATATGATGGGTTTAGACAAGCCCATTTGCAAAGACGTGCTGCAGACATTCTCTGTGAATGTGATGTTTCCTCTAGCTGTGTGGAAGAGTGGCACACCACTGGAAGGACTCAGAGGTATGCACTTATTCAGGGTGAGGAGACTACTGACATTTCTCTCCTTACTACTTGGCAGATCACAGTGCAAAGGGCAAACTCATAACATATGACGTTAACAAAAAGGTCAACTGTATCGGGATCTTAAGCAAAATCCCCCCAACACCCAAGTTGCAATTGAGGATAACTTCTGCCAATGTAAACATTCTTAAGAAAAAAAAGGAGTCACAGCAGTAGATGATAATTAGCCTTACAACATGATCTAGCATCTTTACCAAACTCCCTTAACAGGGGAGATCAATAACTTGCCTAGAATATTATAGTGCTAAATACAGTTCATATACTAGATCAGGGAAGGCAACCTTACCACATTGCAAGATATTTTCCAATCGTGTCTTCGGTTGTTTTAATTGATTTTCAAACAGGTTCAATTAAATAACCATGGAACTGATTGGAACAAAGTCCTGAAATGGAATTGATTGAGAAAGAGTCAAGTTTGTCTGGTCCTGAACTAGATTTTATAAATATGATTTGCTTCATATTTAATATATACAAACAATTGACCTTTTCCCTTTTCGTGAATAATGCACTTGCCTGTAAGACATCCAGTTTGTTGCTGTCAAATGCCTCTAGACCCAATTGTTATGACTTTTGTTATACAGCAGTATAAAGTTTAAGTTTTTAAATACTATTTTGATGACTATATACTTTTAAATCCAGGACATTTGAAATTACTTACTCTTTACAGTTGTACTCTCTATGATCATTATAATATGTCTATGAGCTGAATCTATCTGTGAGTTTTGCTGCAATAATGCTTGTGAAGCAGATTTTATGTTTTTCCAAGAAGGCATGTCAGTTTTTATTGTTTCTCTTGCTAAAATGACAGTCAAAACTTCCCTTGGGATGTATTCTCTTCACAATGGAGTGAGCTTATAAGTGTCACGTAAACCAAGCCATTATGTATGCTAAGTTGTTACAAAAAGACAAAAAGTAACTGTGCTAATAGCAAATCATCTTCAAAGTAAAGGCAAACAAAATACACTCGGGAAAGTTAAAAACATATTATAGTCACCAGCGCTCCAGATACGCTACATACTGGGTGTTTTACGCTTTGAACAAATATGAATTATGCATGATATTTAAATTTAATGCGTAAAGAATAAGCATAGCAATTTTGTTGCCTGCAGAAGGCGTCGGCTTCTGCGGTGAGCAAACCGGGGGAACCAGGTGACTCTGCAGAGGCCGGTCAGCTCTAGCCTGCATTGGGGACCAGACAGGGTGCCACCTGCAGCGGCAGTGATGAGAGCTGGCTGACCAGAAGGTGAGGTGGCAGGTAGTGGTACCAACCAGGAGTGTTCCAAGCCCACCATGGCACGTTGGCTGCAGGACACCCCGAAGACCCTCCAACAGATCCAGCAGGGGTTTTACTGGGGGTGCTGGTGCTGGGATATAGTGAACTTTTGCAGTAGCTGCGATGAATGCGTATCAGGGAAAGGGCCCTCAGGCTAATCCCACCAAAAAGTCTTAGTCGGGAGGGCCCATGGAGCGAGTGGGAGTCGATATTCTGGGGCCTCTTCCTCGCTTGGATCAAGGGAACCACTACATCCTAGCGACAATGGATTACTTTACAAAGTGGCCAGAAGCCTACGCCATCCCTGATAAAGATGCAGGGACCATGGCAGAAGCCCTGCTGGAGGGGTTTGTTTGTCAGTTTGGGATGCCGCAGGAGCTGCACTCATACCCAGGGTCCAGGGTCTTAGCAGATGTGTCAACAGATGGGTATCCATAAGACTTGCACTACACCCCTGCACCCTCAAAGCGATATGTTGGTGGAGATGTTCAACCAAACCCTTTCTGCCCAGCTTGCCATCATCACTGCTGACCACCAGTGAGATTGGGACGTCCAACTGCCCTTAGTTCTGCAGGCCTGCCTCTCCGACATGTAGGACTACAAATTGCACACCTGCTCTACCTGACGACCAGGGAGAGGCGACCAACTTGGAGTACATCAGGCTATTGAAGGAATGCCTGGGTAATGCCTGCAATCAGATTTTTCCAGAAAAGGCGCTACGACACTTTCGTGTGGGGGAACTGGTCTGTGTTTACAACCCTCATCAGAAGTGGAGTCATTGTCCAAAGCTGGATAGAGGTGGTTTATAGGATAAAACTTCCACCCAGGGGTGCAGGACCCGGACACGCCATTGTCCGGGATGTAAGCACCACCAGCCAGGGACACCTTCCAGCGGCCACAGCAGCACTGTCAATTCAGGAACTTTCTAACCCTTCTCTGGGACAATAAAGACTAAGGGGACGGAGGGGTGCACCTGGATAGAAACAAGGGATGGAATGCTATGATTGGGCAAGTGTAATACATTGTTGTAACGTTTTTGGCAGCTAGGGGCTACTTAAGGGGAGCCTACAAGCTCCTCGGGGCAGTCTGTATGCAGAATGTATGCAAAGCTTTCAGTATGACTTGTTGTACAGCTGTCAAAGTTCCGTCTACTGAATAAAGGAATTGCTGTTTGGACCTGAATAATCTCATCTTGTCTCCTCCATTACTTCTTCATAGCTGGTACACTGCAATGTGTTCTGTTTCTGTATTTGTTTACATCACAGCTATATTTTTTGATGTCAATAAAGCAAATTATAATTATTGTTGTTTTTAATTTTATTGTAAGACCAGCTTTTCTACAGTAGCTATAGTACTGTTAAAATGTAAGGTTGGAGTTAATGCATACCCCATAAGTTAATAATAAAGTATGTTCTGTATTTATTGAAAGCACTCATGACTTCAAGGAAACTTTGCATTTTACTCACCCAAAATACATTTTACTCACATAGGGCGACATTCATTAAACACATTAGCATCATGAGCAAACAACGTGCTATTAACATTTTATGACCAGAATATTTTCTTTGATCTTTTTTTACCATATTCACTAAGCATAAAAATCTGAGCTATTGTACGCGCAAATATTTGTTAATAATCCGGAAAAGGATCGATAAAGCACTTAAATTAAAGGGCTACAGCAATGTACACCTACTTTTCAAACTTTAGAATGTTAACTGATGCTGCTTCTGTAAGCGCTCCAAACACTTCCCTTGGCAACAAGACAAAGAGAGGAAAAAATCAGACTTAGACATTAAGGTTTACATTTGAGGAGATGGACATTATAACTACTGAGGTTACGAAGCACATGAAAAGCTGTTTGGAACCGGAAAACCTAAGTGGCAAAATAAGTCAACAAAACAAAATTTGTATCATCTTTTAAACTGGGCATTACGTCAGTCAGTTTCATATTTGTCTCCAGAATTGTTACAAATTCCGACACTGTGTTATTTTTAACAAACAGCAATCAAAATCCATGGACTTCATTTTCATCTTCTGTTTTACAGCATCCTTATGAAATCCATGTCTACATGAGAAAGTGCTGGCTTTATTTGAGGCAACTCAGAATTTGATTGCATTGATGGTGAATCATTCAATTCTTTTACATTATCAGAAATGATAATATGTCCATATTTTCATTACTTTAATTTTTGTTGACAGTCTTAACTTAGTGTTCTTTACTGCTGATTTGTTCTTCACTGTTATCACCACTGTCACTAGAGCTGCTAGTTTTTTGCTAAATACCACATTAGCTCAAACCTTTCACACAGCATGTGTGGGTTGGTTACAGCCACAGACTGCTTAACAGGGCATACTCACAAACAAATGTGTGGACCCGACATTCCCACAGTCTTGCATCTCCCGTGCCTCAGTTTGCACTGCCTTTTAAATGGTAATAAGGTGAAACTATTTATCCAATTGAATTTAGTTAATCAATCACACCTGCCACATTCTCTCAGTGAATAAACTCACTTAACAGGTAGCACCCGCTACAACAGCATGACTTCTAAGCAGTATACCTTATTATTTATTGATTATCAATATCAGCCATAATTTTAATTTTAATTTACATTCATGTGTAAAAAATGTTTTGTAACTACAAAAGATGTGATTACATTTACAAATTGTACATATTGAAGGAAAAAAATTACAAATGCATTGCATGTGTATGCTTGATAGGTAGAATTACCTTGAATAAATACGCAACATAATAATGTTATTCTCTTTATTTCGGTATTTAAGTAAATGATCTTGTTTAGGCAAAAACATTTAGAATTAAATTGTCCCTGATGTCACGACCACTGGGAAGATTTTCATCTAACTGTTGTTTCTCTTCGTCACCACCATCATCATCTTTAGGTGCATAATTTGTTTTATTATAAACTGGCAAATGTCTAGCAATTGTCATATTATGTAGCATAACACACTACTACTAGCTGACATACTCCTTGTGGGCTATATTGTAGTGTCCCAACTGTCAGGTCGAGGCACCTAAATCGAGCTTTTAAAATTTTTTGTGGTGGTGTCGCGGGGTTCGCAACTGGGGTCATTAGCCTAAACTTCAGTGCATATCCACTGTCACCTTAACATAGGAAAAAGAAACAAAACTTTTAAAATATTGCAAAAAAAAAATGAAAGGCACGGTGATGACTGGCTTGAAATAAATGACTCGTGACATGACTCTGGGAAATTTGTCAAAACACGTCTGATGTTTAAGCCATCACATACAACTTCTGCATTAATGGAATGTGTTTGTTTTCTGTTCCAGGACACAGCAATATTATAAAGTGCTGCAATTGGTCCTCAGTGGGAAAAGTTCTGTAGCGGTTAGCTTTATTAGCCGTAGCAGCAGTGATGACCTATAACCCTAGACTTCGATGATTGACTGATACATGATATTTCTCCAAAGGTAATCTGAAAAGTACCAGATGCATAGAGCTTCAGTGCAGAAGTAACTTTAGTCTCTGAAGCAATGCATGGCTTCTTGAAGTTGTACATTCTACATCCTGTCTTATCAAATCGCAATGTTCTAGGATTGCTTGCCTATCCATTCTGAACATATGTATTAGAAATTGGTCAGAAAATCCCAAATAATCTTTACAAGGAAAAAAACCCTAGGAGATGGGATTTTTCTCCTAGAATTTCTTTGTCTCCTTCCTCTGAAGTAGTGAACAAGAGCGATGTTGGAAAACCACAAAAATGATTGCTCATGAGTATTTTATTGCCAATAATAGGAATTAATGTGTTTGAACAAAACCAATACCTTTCAGCAACATCAATTAATGACTTTCCAGTCATAACCATGGACAGGGTGGAATTCACAAATACAATTGTAAATGAAAGATGAGTAAGGAAGCATTAAGACTACCTTTTTTCATGTCTTAATAAAAAGTGAGCTAATGGGTCATTAGTGTGAAAAATGTGTTTAGTGAGTACTGTTTTTTGTGCAATTAGAAGGGAATGCCCACATTATTAAAACATGGGCAAATGATTGTTCATGCCATTAAAACATATGCTAATAATATTCATGAATAATAAAGATGGGCAAAGTTGGGAATTAATGATGTTGTTTGCTTAAAATTCTCATTAACACCTCGGCTAATGCTTAGTGAATTTTGCCCATAGTGTCTAAATTGGACAGCAAATTACTTTGGAGTGCTGGTTGTCACAATGAAAGTAGATAGCAGACTGTGAATCAGAAATTATAATTGAGTGTCTATTGGCTAGCTTTAAGATAAAATCTCATGCTGAGAGCCAGATTATATCATTTCATACAGTACAGTCACAGAAGAGGTCAATGATTGAAAAACGCTGGGTGAGCAATTTTCCATTTTTTATGTCAGAAGGAACTTTGAAAGTGCTGTACTGTAAAATTACATTTTTTACTAGTTGTGGCAGCCTGACACTAACAGTGAAATATGTCTCGTTTCTGATGCAGCATGCTGGAATGTGTAGGTGTTATTTAGTCTTGTGTGTATAGAGAATGTTAGGGTGCTATATTATGCAAGCTTACAGGTGTGTTCATTATATCTTCATTTACATTACATCCATTCCATTATAATGGAACTTGTGTTACATTGTAGTGAAGAGTTATAAAATGATATTGCTGTACAAAGCTAGATGTAATGCACATCATAGCTAAATAAGCTAAGGTGTGCTTAATTTAGCTCACACTTCAAGCTGGAATGGCTCAAATGTGGCACAATAAGAGTCTTAAAGTGAAAGGACACCTAGAATCCAAGTCCAATTACGCATTACCTCAAAACAAACACTTGTATTTTACTTTTTGGTGTCTGTTTGGGATTACAGCAAGTGTTATATTCTTCTTATTCTTCCACAAAAATCATCCGAGAATCATAAGGTTCAAACCTACGAAATGCATTCCAACATTGTTGTCATCAACAGCATCTGCTTTCTGTGCCACTAAGCTCCCACGAACAAGCTATGCTGCTAAAATAGCTACAATCAAAATGTTATCAGCTAAGAGCTTGTGATTAAAGGAGTAGAGTCTAAGGTTTGATTGCTAATTTTCATACCCTTAATTAGCTCAGGTATGCAAGTCCCTGTGAGTTTTCTTCACATTGAATGTACTTTGAAAGCACCATAGAACGTCCCTCTCTTGTCCATGTTGGTCACAGTCTCCCAGTACTCTGTGTGCTGAAATGCCGTAGTAAAAATGCAGATTTGATTATTCTGTATTGTGTTTTTTTAAATGTATTTATTTTTCTTAGCTGACCAGTGCTGTTGTCCTTTGTGTTATTTAAAGCAGAAAGTTGGATTTTGATTTGCATTTTTTCTTCTTGTCTTTGGCAGCATATTCTCCTGGCTTTCAATTCCTCTTGTTATTTGTTATTCCTGATGTGTCGAAGGATATCCACATTCAACTGGACAAGCTGGAGTTTGAATCCTTGGAGGCTCTGAAACAACAGGTAAGGCCACTTATGTCCAGACTGAACCTTATAACAGTCAGTTTCTTACTATTCTGTAGCATCTGCTAAACCGGTACTTTCAACCACAAATACAAAAATACTGGAAAGCAAAATTATTATTATTATTATTATTATTATTATTATTATTATTATTATTATTATTATTATTATTATTAATAAATAATAAATACATTTTTTCTTTGTGACCAACGTACGGTTCTGTCTTATTTAGGTTGTTTTAGCTTTTTTAACAGTAACATTTCTCTAAATAAATCTCATCAATAAACACCACTGTGATGAGTCAAAGGGATTTCGGTCTGTGATTCAGCCTCCCGACAGTAGATGGCATCAAACCAACTCGGGACTTCCCTTACCAAGATCTCGTGACCATGGCAAAAGTCATCTTTTGAGGGGCGGCACCTTGGTGGGGGGCGGAAGTACGAGTATGTAAATTCCAGCCACTGGAGTCAAGTGAAGGATAAGGACACTTGTCAGTTGAGGATTGGTGTTCCACTGACTACAGAGGCGGGACATTACATACTAAAGGGAACGTACTACTGTGTTCGGGGTTGGTCCGAAAGTAAAATAGGAGGAGTAACGGGTGGAGGGAGAGACTGGTTTGGTGCAGCGGGATTTTTAAACAAAAAAAACACTAACATTTCTTTTGTCTTTTTTGTTTATGTATGGGTCGCCACGAAGACAATTAAAGACGAGTCATCACGGTTTGTTTTGGATTTCACCCCTGCACTCCTTCCCTCACACCATTTTGTTTTCTTTTGTTATTTAATTATTTTGTTGTGTATAGATAATAAAAATAAATTATTTTATTTCTGTACACATAAATTACTGTCTGGACATTCCATTTAATACACTCTCGCCTCACACGTGGTGTCAGAAGTGGGATTGGATCCAGCTACAGTTTTGACAATGTTTAGGGAGCAGGAGGAGAAGCGAGAGGAGAGAGAGACACGGCACCAGGAACAGCTCGCCCAGTTCTTTGGACAGCTGGTGGAAAAACTATCAATATCAACATCAGAGAGAGCGGTTGCCCGGATGTTTGCAGCTCAGCCTAAACTTCAGAAGATGACCTCGGAAGATGATCCCGAGGCTTTCTTGATTACTTTTGAGAGAGTGGCAGAGGCTGCAGAGTGGCCTAGGGAACACTGGGCCATGAAATTGGCACCCTGCCTGACAGGGGAAGCTCAGGCAGCGTATCGAGCCCTGACGGCCACGAATGCAGGGGACTATGTTAAAGTTAAAGAAGCCATTCTCTCACGCCTCGGGATCACGGAGGAAACATACCGGCGCCGTTTTCGGGAATACCAGCTGTCCAAGGGGATGCGGCCCCGGGTTGCGGGACAATATCTTTTAGATCAGTGCACCCGGTGGCTGCGGCCAGAAGAACATACACCCCAAGAACTGGTGCAGAAAATAGTTATAGAACAGTTCGCGTCTATACTACCGCCAGGGAATCGAGAGTGGATTAAGAGGAATCGACCTACCACTCTCGAGGATGCCATCCTCCTGGCGGAGGCCTACGAAGACGCAAACGAAGGCGCCGGGTCAGACCCCACTCCTGCCCCTAAACTAACTCGGACCAACCAACCAATGAAGCCCAGAGGGGGTAACCAGACCTTCAGACCATGGAGGTCGAGGTTAGCCCCATCCTGGGCGAGAGAGAATCCCCCTAACCTGCCGGTCGCGGACTCGCAGGACAGATTAACTCCGTTGATGCCTCCTAACCAAGTGTGCTACCAATGTAATGAGCCTGGACACATTGCCAGGAATTGTCCAGTAATAAAGGTGGACCTGGCGACAAGATCCTGGTCAGCAGTAACAGGTAGGAACACTGGGGAATGTCGGGAGGGCCCTTATCAGTTAAGAGTACAGGTCGGGGGAAAGAGTACTTACGCATTTGCGGACTCTGGGTGTGCACATACATTGATTCGGCAAGCTCTCTTGGATGGGGTAGCCTGGGAGCCACAGGGTAAAGTGGCTATCTCCTGTATTCATGGAGAAACTCGGGTTTATCCCACCACTAAAGTTAGACTTATTGTAGGTGATTATTCAGCTTACGTTAAAGTGGCTGTAGCGCAATGTTTACCATATCCTGTTCTCCTGGGAAGAGACTGGCCGTTTTTTGATCGTATTTTAGGTCGGGAAATGGTCTTAGTTTCTACCAGGGGACAATTAAAGCAACAGGAGAAAACAATTGGCGAGATTTTTCCGTTGCAATCCGATCTGTTTAACCCTAAAATCCGCCCAAGAAAAACAAAAAGAGAGCGTCGGGTGGAAAAATATGAGGGAACTCTGAGACGACAAGGGGAGGGGTCTGACACAAAAGTAAACCAATCCCTTAAACAGCAAGGAAAGGGAGTAGGTATTCAGTGTAACCGGGGCTGCGAGGTTACTGAGGTGGAAGGTCATGTAAGAAAAGACACTCCTCTCTGTGTACCTAACCGTTGGGACCGAGATATTGACTTGGGATATGAACAACAAAATGATCCCACGTTACAGTATGCTTGGAAACAGGTTAGATATATCGAGGGGAAGGATATGCAGGAAGGACAACCGGTGGTATTTCCGCATTTTTCTGTATCTGGGCACTTATTATATAGAATAACCTGGGCTCCCGGGACGGGACAGCTCGTAAAACAGTTATTGGTTCCTAGGCCTTTTCAGTCAGAAGTCATGAGATTGGCACATAAAAATGCAAGAATTCGGAACTTTCGACCTGGAGATAAAGTGTTGTTATTGTTGCCCTCATCGGAATCTAAGTTGTTTGCTAAATGGCAGGGTCCCTTTCAGGTTATTCGAGCAATTGGTAAAGTCAATTATGAGATCCGACAGCCTGGGCGTCGGAAAGAAAGTCAAATTTATCATGTTAATCTCCTGAAACCGTGGAAAGAACGGGAAGTCCATTTTATATCTCCTGTACAGGAGGGAGAGGATTTTGGACCCTCAATTGAGCCAGAGTCAGCAATTGAGGTCCCGATGGGGGAACAATTAACTCCTGATCAGCGTGAAGAGGTAAGCAATCTAATTAATATGTTCAGTGATGTGTTTTCTAACGTGCCTGGAAGAACACCATTTTGTTTTCTTTTGTTATTTAATTATTTTGTTGTGTATAGAGAATAAAAATAAATTATTTTATTTCTGTACACATAAATTACTGTCTGGACATTCCATTTAATACACTCTCGCCTCACAACCACACAGTCACACCTTTTACAGTCTTCTCAGGCAGTTCTATTTGTCTTGTATTCCATTCTCTCTCACTCTCTTTTTAGGTATAAAGCAGGCGTAGGTAATCTTCAGAACTCCTTTATGATATGATACAGTCCCCTGCTTCTCAAAATTGATATAAATCCATTTTGGTTGAAGCAGGTGATTTCTCGTGTCCGTGTTCCTGATAACATCCACATGATACCCACTGTGCTTTTGCACATGTTCTAAGGCCTGTGTGACCATGACTACCACAGAGGGGTTCTATTACTGAAACTACAAAACCAAAAATGGGTTCATTAACAGAATCGTTGTCTGGTAAATAATTACTGTCAGCCCCAAAAAATGTAGTAAGAAAATGTCTCATTTATTTATGTCAAATCTGGCAGATGCACTTTATCACAAAAGGTTATGCAGACAGCAGCAACTGACTTCACCACACTACTTTACACAATGGATGTTGTTTTCCCTGCGTTGTTAATAAAGCTTGTAAAGATGCATTCCAATGCAGTTATATATTCTAAGGGGTCTACTCAACGAGTCTAGACCAAGGGTGGTCTTTGGTTTAACCCTGTTCCAAATTATTTAGTTAATTGAATGAATCCTCCGTTAAGACCCTGAAGTATTCATTATTTCATTGTACCTGTTAACCCTGGAGTGGAATTATATACACCTCAACAGATGTAGATCTAAATACAGCATTTAAATTATTAAAACATGAAACTTTCTGAGCTTCTCACGTTTCTACAGACCGAATAAACTAAAAAGGTTAATTATTTCAATTAGATTTCTTGATTGGATGCATTTTGCAAAGAAAAAGCACAAACACATTAGGAATCACTTTTATAACAGTTGAAGTTATTGTAACTAACAAAAAAATGCCATACATTTTACTCATGTTGCACTTCCATTAGCTTCACGTGAAAATATTGAAAAATGGAGGTGCAAGAGGCAGCTTTGAGGCTGCACAAGGCTTGAAACTGATGCGCTATGAAACTGTTCTACACTGTTGCCGTTTTTTGTTTTAATATCTGTCTAACAGTTTAAAGTCCTACAAAGCTTAATTTAATCCAGTAAAACATACAAGGAAAATACAATTTAAATGGCACATTAGATAAAGCCCTTTGAATAGGTCACTACGGGCCAGTCTGCTTTTCAAAGCCCCTTTTGAATAATGAAACCTTTAGTAACTGTTTGTTAAAGTATTGTTTAACCTAGGATATAACCTGTAAATATGTACAAACACTCATCAAAAAAAAATCCTTGAATAAAAAAGAACATTCCTAAAAAAAATCCTACACATTGCTGTGAACAGATTCCTCTATCTCAAAATCACTGGAGCTAAAATCACTGTGACTTTTTTTTTTTTTTTAGTGCTTTTCAAGTGTAAATCAGTATTCTACAATGGTAATCCATTTCCTCAAAAAAAAAAAAAAATCTAACATCTTTATTCATTGACATGGCCCCTTTGCACTATCCCAGCATGCTCCTTTGAAAATAAAATGTTAGCATTTAAAAGATGATCACGTTCTCATTCTATTCAATTACATCAGCACAGTGCTCCGCATCAATTCATCAGTGTTTCAAAAATTATTTGTGGCGAGTTTGCCATTCATCAACATCAGCATCTGACTCTGTCAATCACCAGAACTGGCAAGCTCATGAATGTCTTTTTTTTTTTTTTCCATGTGTTCAGCACTCACCAAAATAAAAAAGAAAAGTTCCCCTAAGTAAAAATATCTAGCTGCAGTAGGTTTCTTGAAAACATGCGCACAGTGATGGAAACCCCCTGTTATCACCGCTGGCTGATATTTAAGTGACGAGGATTTAACTAATGTCAAGCTGTTAAATGCTACAGAGTACTTGCATACATGACTTTTAATGTGGGTGAGCAAGGAGAAGCTGCCCTGTGACCGTGCAATATAAAGTGGCAGGTTCACACTGGGCTGCCATATGGTAAATAATGTCTCCCTGTCAGTACCATTGTAAGTTCGTGTTGAGAGCACAGTAGGGAGCCAGTTCAATGAAGAACTCTGAATGCAAGACCACCACTACAACGGACCATTACATGCATTAGCAAGCAATGGTCTTATATGTGCTCCCCGATAATTAATAAGAATTACAAGCACTGTGTAGTGACTGTATAGAGTCAGGGGGTCTATGATGGAGAGAAATGTCTGAAATATAAAGTTTTTTTTTTTTTTTTTTAAATCTCGTTATTTAAATGGAGAGGGGACCGTGTGAAATCCCTGACTAGTATAAGATTGGATATAGTTGTAGAAAACAATTGTTTACACAGTGATCCCACACAGAATGTGTGCAAAATGATTCACAAACAGACAGCAATTTGTGTTTACAACCCAGCCTGGAAACAGACTTTTGAAAACATATATGTAAGCTAAAATGAGACTGCTGTGCATCATCTAACTAACAACTTTTCTTTAATGACTGGTAACATTACTGCCCAGAATATGTGAAAAAAATAGTTAAATGCACCAAATTCATCGGTGTCATTATTGAAGTTTACCTATAGTTGTGAAATTGTATTGCAGCTGTTTATCCCATTATACGTTCAGTTGCTCTGGACACATTTTACTGGAAAGAGTGACTAATAAAAAAAAAAAATAATGTTTGTTACTTGCTAGGCAAATGTTAACCAGAGAGAATACCTGCATGTAAGCCATGTAGCTGTCCTTATTTTGACACAAATTCCAATTACGTTTAATTAGCAACACCTCCAGCGTGTTTTTGCATTTTAGCACAAAAAACTGGTGCATTTGCATCTCAGAAGACGTTACACAACTAGGCACAACTAATTATTAAACAAGCGTATGTATGATAGTTTTTAATAAATTAAACAAATTGATAAAACTCAGGTAATGCTCCGTGACTGTTTAATCTGTTACATACAGAATTCTCAGGGAAAACTCTGGCTTAATAAACATAATGTGCATGTCTTGCTTCACAATGGACGCAATTTGTGAAAGACAATAATGGGTCTCATGAGCCTTCTGTCTGTGGAGCTGAGTGTCAGATGGGACTCATTGGAAATTCCAATTCACAAGGTGGGAGGAGGTAGTGCTGGCTGGTCGCTAACGCAATGGCTGTCCCCTAAGCTTTAAGAGTTACAAAAAAACCCTTCTGGTTCATTAATTTGCAAGATAAGGTAAGCTTTCTATTTTGTCGATCACATCTGCAATTGGCAGGCTAACATCTCTGCATTTTTGCTGTATTGAGGAGCCAGTTGAACCCTCTTACTCACCCTAAAGGCTGTTTAAATTGAATAGCTTAGGCTTGTATTGTGTTTTGCAGATTTGTATGTTTTGTATGTTTTCAAAATGTTGTTATTATCGTTACAACATCAGGGGTGTGCAATTCATATCGTCCAACGCCTGGGACTACAGGGTTTGTGTGAGGGACTACAAGGTTTGCCGTTATGATGTTGGGCAAATTCCTTTTTATTTATTTATTTTTTCCTTAGTTCGTTCTGTTACTAGAAACACACTCCGGGTATATTTCTAGAGAGCCACGACAGCTTCTGAAAACTGAATTGCGAAAGTCTAGCACCTACACAAACATTTTAAAAAGTGTTTACATCCCACTGCTATCATTTCAGATTGGCTAGCTGTAGAAAAAGCTGATCTTCTATTGGTTATAAAGAAACCCAGAAATGGCTCCCAAGAGAGCTTGACATTTTAAATGTTGCAATAACAAGAAAGATCCACTATAGTCATGAAGGTAAAAAATCATGTTGTTATTTATAAAATTATTTCTGAGTCTACCTTGAGGTTAGGTGTGAAGTTTAATGTTTAGAAGCATTTCAAGACAAGTTTTCTCTGGCGTTTTTTAGATTGCTAATCTAATTTGCCATTTACCATATTGTTTAGATTTAAACGCTACACACACACACACACACACACACACACACACACACACACACACACACACACACACACACACACACACACACACACACACACACACACACACACACACACATATATATATATATATATATATATATATATATATATATATATTTATTTAATGATGTAACTTTGAACAGAAGTGATATTAGTTATGTACTGGTCATGCACAATCTATCGATCTGTGAAACTATTGTGAAAGTTTGACAAATATGTTTATAATGATAGAAATAAAATGCTTATATATGAGATTATCTGTACAATATTTTATTATTTTAAAATAAAATACAGACTGTAAATCACTTGGCAATGTGTGTTTATGTATTAATTCATTTATGTATTTATTTTTCAGTGAGAGTAGTGCATGGAAAGAATGTTGCCCTCCCAAAAAAAAAAAAAAAAAAGCCATCAGGGTATGAAACCAGGATCACCTGCTGCAGCAGTGTTCCAGCTAGCCATCGTGGGACAAGATGTTAGAGGAGTAAAAATAGCTGTAAAATGTTCCACTGTTTAACAAAAAATATATAACAGAAATAAACAAAAAAAAAAAAAAAACATTTTGTCTTTGCAGAATTTGATGGAGCCTACTGTAAACATTGTGTGCATTTTGGGAAAAACAGTAAAAAATTCAGAGAAACATGACAGGTTATATACAAGTGCTTTTTATAATCTGGGGTTCAAGTTACAAAACTGAAAGAATGTCAAGAAAAATCAGATTTCCACAAAGCAGCAGTAATAGTTAGCAATGATTTTGTATCTGTGATACAACAAACTAAAACACCTGTACATCAGGAGAGTGTGAAAAAAAAACAGACAGACGCTATTTTTCAATTATTACTTATTATAGTTGTACTCTTTGTATGTTATTTACATTTACTAGCAAATGTGTTCCAAACTGCATTGAAAGGAACATTTCCTTCACTGCATGCAACATGTTGGCAGAGGATGCTTTTCTTTATTTTTAAACCGTGATCTTCCTCAAGACACAATATCTTTATGTATCACCTGTTCAGTTAAGAAAGTGGCTGGAAATGGTGTGTTCTAGATCTCATTACTTGAGTAGGTGTTTGTTACACATGACTACACAGTGATGCTGTGGGTGCTGAATTGCTTCACAGAGATCATATGCTGTAACGGTGTGTAGCAGGTGCAGCTGCTCATCTGATTTATATGCTAATGGCACAGCAGGATGCTAATCACATATTTTAAAGAGTTCACTTCTATATCCTCACACAACAAGCTGTTTTTTGAATGTGTACATTGAGTGGTTATTGTGGAGAAAGGCCGTTTTCTCTGTTAGAAGGATGTGAACCAGAAAATAAATTCTGACTTTGTTACAAAAGGTAACGTTCTTTGAGATATACTATGACATGCACTTTTGATTTGTTTAAATCAATGTTTCTATAAATTTCTAATTGTTCTATTGAAATATATAAAGTAGACGATGTTCCTCTTTATAATAAAACATCAAATTATTACATAACATGCATATAATGAAAAACAACATGCAAAAATAATTTCATACTTTGACAAAAGTATGTGGGCATGCTTACATTGGTATTTTGTGTGCCAACCCATTGCTTCCTTTACAGCTTACAGACTTCTTTTGTATTTTGAAACCAGTTCCTGGCATCTTTCCAGGGATATTTTTGCCCATTCTTCAACACATACAGCTTTGAGTTCTAAAGTCGACTTTGGTTTCCTTTTTGCAATAGCAGCCTTCAACAGTAGCTCCTGTTCTCCTGTGTTTGTCAATAATAGCCCACACTGTGCTTTTCGGTAAACAAAGTATTTCTGCTATTGTACTGGTAGTTCACTGCAGTTTTGAGGTTGTTCCTGTACTCTTTTGTTTTAACCTTTTCTGTTGCTTTTCTTAATAATAAATTTCCAATTGTATTTATTTATTCTATAATTATCAGCTGTTGGTTTTCATTCATGATGATTGCCAATAATTAGCAATGAATGGGTTTCATACGAAATATGTTGATTGCTCAAGTACTTTTGTCAAAGTATGAAATTCGTTTTTGCATATTATTTTTCATGTTAGGCACGCAATGTAATAATGTATTGTTTTATTATAAGCTGAATCTGTACTTTAATTTCCGTCTTTCAATAGAACAAATAGAAATGATAGAAATCACTTTCTTAGTGGTTTTACTCTTTTTTTTTTTTTTTTTTTTTTTTTTTTTAACCTGCCCAAATACTTTTGTCTGCAACTGTATATGCATTAATGGCACCTTGAGTCCAGAAGGACAGAAGAGCTATAGATCATTTTCAAGGACGGGTGCACTGCATATGTCTACTCCATACTTGCATTGCTTATGAATAATCTGATTAATTAGGTTAATCAGTTTTTCAAAGCCTATACTAGGTCTACTGGACTGAGACAATTAGAACTGCATCCACTCTCACTTTACATACCCTAACTTGTGACCATTCCTTCCATATACCCTCCGACATGAGTTAAGAGTTAAACCCAGGATTCAGATTTGACATTCAAGAGCCTAATGTAAGTAATAGCAAATGACAAACATTTTACTAAGGGCGAACAAAAATTGTCTTGAATTAAAAATGATTTGTAAGAGTGCCATTGGTGGCTGAATATTATATTTTTACCATCATTCTAAATATTTCAATCTTTCAATGGAATGTAAAAACAATTTATGAAAGCTTTTCAATGCTAAGCCTATAAAAGCAGCAGTTCTTTGTAAATTAAATTGCATATACTAAGAGAGAATTAAAAACAATTGCTAGAGTTAGGCTAGGCATGAAATATATCCATAATGCTAATACTGGAGGAGAATGCCTGATGTTTTGGACATCATCCCAGTCAGATGAGGTTTGGTTTGGAAACAAAATATATACAAGTAACCATAGGCGATGGGGGATGCAGGGGACATGTCCCCCTCACTTTTTCAATTATGTGGAAGTGTCGCCCTCACATTACAGGAGTGCTAAAACTAGTACAGGAGTGCTAAAAAAAATGGGATCGGATCTGGGATCACTGAAGCTGGATCATGAGATGGTGTTTTACTATTAGGATCTGGTTAAGGCTCCACTGATCTGTAATGTTGATCCAATCCTGGAGCTGCACACACCTTAACTAGGGAAAATGACCAATGAAAGTGAGTAAACGTGGTGCATAGTTTAAAGGCCCCGGCTGACACATTTGTATACTGAAACTGAAAATACTTTTTAAAAACACCCTTTATACAAATACAGTACTAGCATCATGTTAAGAACAAAATTGTATTTATCTTAAGTATTTCAATTGTGAGAAAACCTCAATATTTCTAGAAATATCTTTCAAGTGCAATTCTCATCCCTCTCATTCTAGTACTCAACACTGTCTCAGGAGCCGGTTGTATTAAAGGGACCTGATCCTGGATCCAGGCTCTGACCTGAGCGGAGCTTCAGTGCTCTTGGAAGACCAAAGTCATGGCTTTGTAATTCCATGAAGTGACTGAATAATATAGCTATTTGCCACAGCATTGAGCCAACCATGTATTGTTTAGAATGACTGCCTCAGGAATGTCTTTTGATCATTTAAGCAATATTTTAACTTCTCCTACCTAGTTGTTTCTTGCTAGTATTATATATTGTTATTATTATTGTTTTCCCTTACCCTAATGTGGTTTTTTTATTGTTATTTGTGACTTTTTGGATAATACTGTACGTTGATATATTATTATCCTAAGATACTGTCACATTCACTATTATAAAGTAATCTAACCAGGAAATGAATCAGGACATATTGTCATTTGGCCTGTCCAGGTGTCCAGCCTATGCAAGCTTGATCACAGGAATTTGCAATTAAAATGTAACCAGCTAAAAGTATCCATAAAAACTGCTGACCTTGTGTTCTCAATGGATTAGCAGTGTTGTGATTCAGAGTCACCTGTTCACAGGTTCAGTTTTATGCCCAGGAACATCAGTATTGATTTTGTGCCAGTTCATTGATTGTAAAGAGACACTGGAGCTATTGCCTGCAACTGGTATTGTTTGCGTGCTCTGACAACATGTTTTTAAAAGCTGTTTCCGGAAATCCACCTCAGCGGGTTGATTTCATGGAATGTTATTGCGAGCCTCCTTGCAGGTCCTTTTCTATTTCTGAAGTATTTCTGAAAAAAGGAAATTCTTTCTAAAATAAACATCGATATCAATCACCGATCTGGCAAAAAAAAAAAAAAATCTAATAGTAGCAAGCCTACATATACTTCAAACCATCGGTTATTCATGATACTGGTACCCCTGTGCAATTCAAGTGCTGTGTTAATAATGACCTGTACTCACAGTTTACCTGTTTGACTTTCCTAGAAGCCTGTGAAAGCAGTAAGTTAAATGCTCATTGAATATCGATGGTTCAGTCCATGTTATTAGGCAGGTGTTATCAGTGAATGACAGGATATTAAAGAAAGTCAACTGGAGAGAACCACAACTGCTGTGAGGTCAAAGATCAAGGGCCATAAACACAAAGAATATGTCACAAGGATAAATGTGTTTGAATGTTTTGCAATTGTGTGACCGCTATTGTCTTATAAAACACTGGGGCACTATAATTGTGACAGAAAACAAGACCGAAACAATCCAACCAATATAGTATAGTAAAAGTATTGATATAATAATAATAATAATAATAATAATAATAATAATAATAATAATAATAATAATAATAATAATAATAATAAGTTGCCTGCACTGGTCAACCACAGATTACGCTATGTAACACAATTTTTGTTCCTGGGTAGTAAGTGTTATTTCCTAATTGCTTATGCCTCAAAAGTATAGAAAATGGCTATTATTCCCCACAAACTTTGCTTTTGTGACCAGGACAGTGATATTTCGAAATTTACCTATTTCCAATGAGAAAACTAGCAAATTTGTGTCTTTTCGTTCACATAAAGTCAGAAAAAAACAACATATGAATCCAAATTAACATGTATTTATACTAAAGTAATACAAAATTGACTACAAAAGATTTAGAAGTGAGTAGTTTTTCGGGATTTAAGATTATACTGTAAATCACTTTCACGAATCAGCCCCCAAATGTAGTCTCCCATCATGTTCTCGTTATACTGTCCTTGGTAGCGGCGTTCAAAGTCCAGTATATCCTGGTGGAAGCGCTCGCCTTGCTCCTCCAAGTACCCTCTCATGTTCTCCTTGAATTTATCAAGATGAGCATCAAGAATATGGACTTTGAGGGACATCCTACAGCCCATTGTGCCGTAGTTCTTCACCAGAGTCTCAACCAGCTCCACATAGTTTTAGGCCTTGTGATTGCCCAGGAAGCCCCGAACCACTGCGACAAAGCTGTTCCAAGCCGTTTTCTCCTTACTAGTTGCACTCCAGGATCTTCTTTATCTGTGGTCCGACGAAGACACCAGCTTTGACCTTTGCCTCAGACAGCTTAGGGAAGAAGTCTTGAAGGTACTTGAAGGCTGCCGACTCCATATCTAGAGCTCTGACAAATTGTTTCATAAGGCCCAATTTGATGTGCGGTGGTGGCATCAGCACCTTCCGGGGGTCCACCAGTGGCTCCCACTTGACGTTGTTCCTCCCCACAGAGAACTCGGTCCACTGTGGACAGTCCCGCCTGTGGTAGTGCGCCTTGGTGTCCCTGCTGTCCCAAAGGCAAAGATAGCAGGGAAACTTGGTAAAACCGCCTTGGAGACCCATCAGGAATGCCACCATTGCAGCCTCTTGATGCCATCTCAGAAAAATGCAGATATGTATCCACTTAGGCAGCTGGAACTAAACTGAACTGGTGGGCTTAAGGCCCCTGTATTTATACTACTATTTATATTACTGGAAAGTTCTCAAAAGTTCTAGAAGTTACTCCACGTTTACTCAGCACTGAATCTA
Source organism: Polyodon spathula (assembly GCF_017654505.1). Taxonomy (NCBI): domain Eukaryota; kingdom Metazoa; phylum Chordata; class Actinopteri; order Acipenseriformes; family Polyodontidae; genus Polyodon; species Polyodon spathula. The sequence goes on from NC_054536.1 coordinate 70,007,809, forward strand.
TCTGGAATGTTCTGAAAAATAGTTAAATTTCAAAATATCACTGTCCTGGTCACAAAAGCAAAGTTTGTGGGGAATAATAGCCATTTTCTACACTTTTGAGGCATAAGCAATTAGGAAATAACACTTACTACCCAGGAACCAAAAAAAAAAAAAAAATTGTTACACGGTGTTATCAGCTATGTTGATTTACCAAACTAAATTCCCCACACCAAGTGATGTCACTTCCGACTCAGTGATGCAAAGCACTGATGAATTTAACAACTCACCAGCTCATTAGGTCACATGACCCATGAACGGTACTTAGCAGTAGCTGATAATAAGGAAACAATTTTTTTTACCCAATACGTTATGGCAAACCGTTTTAACATTTAATCCTCAACTGCTGATATCAGCAATTTTAATATTGATATCAGCAATGTTTTGCTGATATCAGCTATTCTATTTTTGATATCAACAATTCTCAATGTTATTTTTTTATATCAAAAATAGAATTGTTGATATAAAAAATAGTACCTTTTATTTTTATATCAACAATTCTATTTTTGATATCCACGATTGTATTTCCGATATCAACAATTCTATTACCGATATCAAAAATGTGACACAATTACTGATATCAAAAACAGAATTGTTGATATTGGAAATAGAATTGTTGATATCAACAACTGAGGATTAAATGTTACAACAGCTTGCCATAATACATACTCTTTTTATCAGCAGTGCTCACAGTGTGGTGTTTCAGTCAAGCTGAAAGGAACATTTATTTTAAAAAATCAAGATGCTGCCTTTTGTTTTATATATCATAAACATTTTTTTTTTAATTAACAACAAACAAAAAAGCATGAAGTATGTACGTACAAAGCTCTTTATGAATATTTTTAGTAAAAAAAAAAAAATCCTTTGATCTATTATAAGGATACAAGTACACAAGTTCTTTACACATGGAAACAGTAGGGATTCAAACCCCCTCTTTTCCACCTCTCTAATTTATAGTTACAGCTATACTACATGGGCCACAGAAGAATCTGCTTGTAACCATAAATCAAAATATCCTGCTTATCACACTATCTTACACGCTACGGTTCCTAAAGTCATCAAATGACACTTTATTTTATTTCAAGCAACAAGAGCTTGTTTTCGATTGGACAACACTTTTATATTTCAAGTATGATTATACCGTGTAACGATTTTTTTTTTTTTTTTTTTTTTTTGTTCCTGGGTAGTAAGTGTTATTTCCTAATTGCTTATGCCTCAAAATGTACAGTATAATCGTAAATCTCGAAAAACTACTCACTTCTAAATCTTTTGTAGTCATTTTTGTATTACTTTAGTATAAATACATGTTAATTTGGATTCATATGTTGTTTTTTTCTGACTTTATGTGAACAAAAAGACACACATTTGCCCGTTTTTCCATTGGAAATAGTAATATTTTAAAATATCACTGTCCTGGTCACAAAAGCAAAGTTTGTGGGGAATAATAGCCATTTTCTATACTTTTGAGGCATAAGCAATTAGGAAATAACACTTACTACCCAGGAACAAAAATTGTGTTGCATAGTGTGATTGAAGGTTTTATTGGTTAATTGGTTGGTTGATATGTAAAATAAATAGACCAGGCAATTTCGATAAAAGCAGCGGCCGAGCTCTGTCTCTGTCTGAAATGTTCTTTTACACAGAAACTTAAAAATGAAATTGCTTGATATTGTATGTCAAACATATATGAAATGTCAGTGCAATTGTCCACTTTACTAAATGCCTTTTCTCTTGAGACAGGGGGCTGTCTTTACTCTCAATGTACTAAGTTGTGTAGATCTACCAAGAGATGGCACTGAAGAGCATGAAGCGCTTCATGTGCGTCGGCTCAGTGAATCTTTTTGCAAACCAAATGATTCGGAGATTTCAGTGGTTCAGGAGGCTTCACTTTTCCCATCACTACAATTTCTAGAACAAAATGAATCAAGTCCTATCACACGCAATAGAAAATCATAGTTAATCATGCGCCATAAATAAAATCATGCTTCCCATTTACCTGACAAAACAAAAAAAATGGCCCTGTAACAAATGTGCTTGTGGTTGTTTAAGAAGCCATTCTGCTAATGGTAGAACTGGCTGTTTAGTCTTGGTGCCCTTTTAATGTGGGGCAGCCTCCTCTGGGCATGATGGATGAGTGTCCTGTATTTTTATTAAGGCAATTAGTTTAACTAAACTGTCATGGCCAAGGAAACTGTGCCTCGTTTTTTGTGCCAATTAGCCTTTGACAACAGTGGTTTATGTTTGTGTAGCTTTGTACAGCAGTGCCCTAGATCATTTATTTTATTTCAGCAAAATGTCAATTGCACTTTACACAATGACTTTCATTAGCACACCAGAAAACCTCTTGCGGGGGGGAACAGGACACAGAAGTGAAGGTATCTGTACTTTCTCTACTTTGGTCCTTGTTAAAGGTGTAACAATACACCAAAGGAACGATAATTATTAACATGGTCTTTGTGGAATTCCACTGCCAAGAATCGATGTAAGAAAATAAAAAAATTATAATGATCAGTGTATGAATTCAAAACAGTGCCCTATTTGGAATTACGTGTTAAGTGACAGATACCTTTTTTTCACCATAATTTGTTTAGTTCCCATGTGGCTTTACAGAATCCTGTCAAAGATGTGCAAATTGTGATATGTATTGTGATGCATTAATAATGAGAAATGTGATCACTGCAGTTTGTAACGGCTTATTCTATTGTGGTTTGGGGAAACACATTTCAAAGTCCACAATGTATAATAGTAGTGTTGATCAAAATGTAATATTTCTTCTTCACATCTGTTAATTTTTTTTTTTTTTTTTTTTCTTGCTTTTACAAAAACTGTACCTATGTGTCCAGCAGCCGGACAAAAAGTGTCAGTCTGGAAGCCACTGAAATAGTACCTTAACCCTAACATTACTACAAACCTTACCCTCACTCCTCCTGTTTGTCATTTTAAATTTCCCATTGCCTGATGTATAGTTGAAGAACAACGTGTCTGTAACTCAGACACACGTCCCTAGATATAGCAATGACAGTCGGACGGAATGGCACATTGTTTACAAAATCAGTTTAGCAGTGGGAGGCCTGCATAATTCAAAATCCTTTTGTGACCTGTAACTTCTTTCCTTCAAGAGTCCTTGTATTTGCTGCAGATGTTAATGGCTTTCTAGGATTTATAGGTGGCTCTCTTCATTATGTATACCAAGTAAGAATAACATGTTAATGTGCCCAGTAAAAACTTAACTATGTCCCTAAACTATTTTCCTGTCTGCTTTCTTTTTTTAATTTAGGACATTGGCCTAGACTCCTCCAGCAGTATATTTAAAGAGGCCCCCTGCCAGAAACCTATCATTATCAATTGCATTTGTTACCGTTCATTGAGCCTGCTGAAACACAGGCCAAGGCACTTCCCCTGTTTGTTATATCATTACTAAATGCTTTTTTTTTTTTTTTAAATCCATATTTTGTTTTCTTTCAGCAAATACAACGAGCCCCAGAAGGAAGATCGGGAGGAGTTCAAACGGAACCAAATAGGTCCTTCGACACCAAATGGTTATTTTGTAGGTATTTATGAGTTGCATCTTGCATCGATATCATACTTTTTTTTTTTTTTTAAATAAACAGTTTAATGATGTCTGAAAATAATTGCCAATCCTAACTTATTCTAGTGGCACAATATGTGTACTCATAATTACATTTATTGTGGATTGGGATAGGTTTACGTTTTAAATATTTATTTAAATCCCTAGTGTTGGTGATTTGGAGAGGAACATTATTCTTATTGATACATGACAATGCAATGATGCCCTGCCAAATACCAACAACGCAGTGCTAAAAAAACGGACATAGTATGTTACAGTCATTTCAATGTAGTTGCCAAAAAATGTATATGTTGAGTAATATGTGCCTATTAACTTACTAGGCCCATAGATCAAGTGGCAAAGCAGATTTGCACCATAGCAGTGTATTGTATCATTCAGATTCATATATCCGAGGTTGCTGAATATATGCTGAGATCCCAGAGAGGCTGAAACATTTTGAGTAGCGAGGCAGAACCGAGGTAAAATTCGGGGCTTATTGTCACCAGTCCATTGCAGCCAAGCTTATTTTATTGCTATTAAATATGTTTAAAAAAATGATGTGGATGTTCTACAGTCTATCCTAGAGTAAGTATTGCCCACAGGTCATATTATCCCTTATCCTCAATAATCTTATAGCACACAGGTATAAAAAATAATTTACATACCTGATCTATGTTATGAATGCAGGTCGGTTATTAAATGACCATAACATAGTTTGTCCTTGTATTCTGCTACAAATGTTACTATTAGTTTATTTTAAAAAAAAATTAAAAATTAAATCGCCCAATAAAGATCGAATCAGTTCATTTGGACACCAAAGATAGCTCCCCCATTAGTCTCACTTGCAACTGAATGTCACAGCAAATTCACCAACTTCCGTGAGCTAATGACACCAGACAAAGCGGATTTCAAACTGCTTAAAGCAATCCCTAATTAGCTGACCCATCTGTGACAGCTGCTTCTTCTGCAACTGTGCGGTAAACAACACGTTCTCACAGTGGGTTGCTCCTCCAGCACCAGCCATTTAGTTCTTTCTTCCTCAGTCAGAGAATCCTTATTAAACTTGAACTAGATAAGTGTGTTTCCATGCAGCTGGAGCCTTCAATTCATACCATGGCTACAGAAAGAGACAGCTGGATGGAACATGCCCTCATGGGTTTCTTTATTTTCATAGACTGGGTAGCATGCTGTGTTTCCTATTGATATGTATATAATGACTTTTCCCCTGTGTGAAAATAAAAAGCTGTGTGTCCTGTGCAGGCCAAAAGGGACTGAAAATGTTGTGTAAAGAATGGATTTAAGGATTAAATTTAAAAAAAAAAATGTGATCCATCCAATCTTTAACTTTTTACATAGCCAGTCAGATATGTAGAAATATCCAACATATATAACATATATTTAGCTGTATATATATATCGCGGTCATGGAGTTGGCTCGTACTTCACACCGCAAGCAAAAAATATATAAAAACAATTAAAAACAAAGCATTAACGTCATACTGTTATCATATACACATGCGTTGCACAATAACATAAAGCAAATTAAATATCTACTTGCTGAAGCGGTTCTTAATTTTAGCCAGCGAGGTATTCATGTGTGGCAGCAGCAATGCAAAAGTCACAAGGCAGTGACGTCAGCTCCCTAGCAACAAGCCTGTTGGGAGTGGATTATTTCAATGCAGAGGGTTTGGGCATTTGAGAAAGGAGGAAGATTCTTAAATTGATGAGAAGCAATTACCCTCTGCTGAACAAATTAAAACGCTGTGCTGGATTTATACTGGACCCTGACATCCCTGATAAAACAAGGCCGTGGTTGTACAGTATTTGTTATCCTATTTGTTTTTCTATGGGTCTCTCGCTATATTGCTGCCCTCGATATATCGAGCTGGTAGTCTCTCTCTCTCTCTCTCTCTCTCTCTCTCTCTCTCTCTCTCTCTCTCTCTCTCTCGTGGAGGATTGTGGGAAGGGCTTGCAGAGAGGTGGAACGCCGGTGCGGTAGGACCGGGAAATTTAAAACTTTATTTATTTATCTATTTATTTATTTATTTATTTATTTATTTATTTATTTATTTTGTTTGTTTGATAGTTACTTAGTTGTTCTTTTTGTGTGTTTGTTTGTTCGTAGGTTAGTGTGTGTGTGTGTGTTTGTTTGTTTGTTTGTAGGGTGTTTGGAGATCCCGTTATGGGGTCTCGTTCAGGAGGGCTGGGGGCTCTCACCCGCCGACACGGGGTCCGTTGCCTGCCTGACCCCGGGGTTTCGGTGGAGGAGTGCCTGCTGGCAGTAGGAGAGGTGGTGGGGTTTGAAAATATTATGTCGGCGTCAAGAATGAATAAAGCGCTAGTAATATTTTTAGTGGAGGTGTCTCTGGTACACAAGCTGGTAGAGGAAGGATTTACAGTAAAAGGTGAATTTGTTCAGGTTTCCCCTCTAGTAACCCCGGTTACGAAAGTTATTATTTCTAATGTGCCTCCGTTTTTAAAAAATGAGCAATTAGAAAAGAATTTAGCTCGTTTTGGTAAACTGGTGTCCCCGATTAAGGGAATCCCGCTGGGGTGCAAAAATAACAGTGTTAGGCACGTCATGTCGTTTAGAAGGCAGGCGTTTGTCTTACTAAATGATCCTAACCAAGTCATTAATGTTGCCTGGAATTTTAACGTGGAAGGGATGAATTGTGTAGTTTTTGTCAGTTCCGAAACGATGAGATGTTTTTACTGTGGAGAACAGGGACACCAGAGGAAAGCCTGCCCGAGAAAGGAGGCTAGAGCGGAGACAGGGCAGGATCAGGGCGATGCTGGCGGGGAGGAAGTCGGGGGTGTTGGGGGTGAGCGGGAGGAAGAGTCGGCTCCCCCAGCGCAGCCGCAGAGCGAGCCCGTGCTGACCGAGGAGGGGGCGATCCAGAAGGAAACCGGAGCAGAACCACCAACACCACGGCCTCGCACAAAGAGACCCAGCCGCAGCCTGTCACTGACGGGTTCGGAGGATAATACCGCTACTACTGAGAATGGTGAAGAATCATTCAAGGTAGTAGCGAAAAAGACACGAATTCAGCGGAAGGCTGCAGAGCTGCCGGATGGCAGAGCGCAGCCAGTGCAGAACTCCGAACCCGTGCAGACAGGGAGACTGCGGGCTCCAGGCGGGGCGTCAGTCCCTCCCAACGCGGAGGAAGAGAGCACAGCGCAGGGTGAGCCGGGCGCGGTGCAAGACTCTCCGCTAGCTGAATCTCAGCCGCCTGAAATGGTGCCGGCTGTAGCAGAGACCGGTGTCGGGGAGTCGGAGGGAGCTGCGGAGGAACGGATTCTCGGGGGCGAGCGAGAGGACAGCGCGGATGAGATGGAGGGGGAGCTCTCTGACTCCTCGCTTATCTCAGACATCCCTGATAGCCAACCCGTCAGTAAGAAAAAGTTATACACACTTGAGCAGGTAAATGATTTTATGATAGAAACAAAAGGGAAAAGGGGAGTAGAAATAGAGAGTTTTTTCCCTGATCTAAGGTTATTTCTCCACTCCGCTCACGTTATAACAAGGAAAGCCACAATAGAAGAATTTGATCAGCCAAAACGTTATAGATTAAAAAAAATTGTTCAGAAAATTAAAAAGGATCTTAAAAGTGGTTCAAAATCTCTTGTTTAAAAATGGCTGTGTTTTATGAAACTTCTTTTATTACTTGTTTTAGTGTGTTAGTTTTTTTAGCTATGATGGAAAGGTGCGTTTTTATTTCTTTTAATCTAAACGGCTGCAGACAGTCTTTTAAGAGGGCGCAGCTAGTCGAGTTTTTAGAGCAGAAGCAGGCGGGGGTGGTGTTTCTGCAGGAAACGCACTCGGATCAGGAGAATGAGGAGGCGTGGCGAGCGGAGTGGAAGGGGCTGTGCGTGATGAGTCACGGCGCTAGTACCAGTGCAGGAGTAGCCGTGCTTTTTAAACCCAGCCTGGGGGCAGTTTTACTAGATATAGATGAAATCGAGAAAGGGAGGATTTTAAAAGTAAGAGCTAGGCTGGGCAGTACAGTGTATGTTTTTATTAATATTTATGCCCCCAATAGAGGGGGCGAACGAATTTTATTTTTTAAGAAATTAAAGCAAGCTCTTTTTAATATTAATAATAATGATGTGGTGGTAGTAGGAGGAGATTTTAATTGTACTGTTAATTTTAATATTGATAGAAATAATGATGAACCACACCCTCAGTCCTCCAGAGAGTTGGCTGCATTGTTAGAGTCCAGTGACCTGGTTGACATATGGAGATGCCTGCACCCCAGTTCAAGACAATACACCTGGTCTCAGTATCACACAGACTGTGTATATAGAGCAAGACTAGACCGGTTTTATACTTCAAAAAACGATTTAAATAAATTTATCAAAGCAAGAATCATCCCCAGTAGTCTCTCTGACCACCACTGTCTATTAATTACAGTATTAATTCAATCAGAACCCCACAGAGCATCTTACTGGCATTTCAATGTAAAATTATTACAAGATGTAAAATTTAAGCAACAATTCAAACTTTTTTGGATAATTTGGAAAAAAGAAAAAGCACAATATAAAGATTTAAGACAGTGGTGGGACATTGGCAAAATACAAATTAAATGTTTTTGTCAACAATATACTATAAATGCAACCAGGTCACTGAACACAGCCGTGAGAGAACTGGAGTCCAAAATCCTCCTCCTAGAGGAAAGTTTAAATTCAGAATTTAAAGAACAGACCCTGGAGAACCTAAAGGAGCAGAAAATCGCGCTGGGGAGCTTGCTGAAGGAAAGAGTGAAGGGGGCGATTGTGCGTTCCAGATTCATGGAGTTGAGAGACATGGATGCCCCCACTAGTTTCTTCTTCAACCTGGAGAGGAAGAGAGCGGACAGTAGACAGCTGTGTTGTATCAGGACTCCTGGTGGGAAAGAACTGCACACCCGGGAGGAAATCAGCAGAGAGGCGGTGCGTTTTTACAAGGAACTTTATAATAAAGAACTGTGCAACATAGAGGACACTGAGCGGCTGCTCCAGGGGTTACCCAGCCTCAGTGAGAAGGAGCAGATTCAGCTGGACGCACCGCTGACCCACCAGGAGATGACCGCCGCTGTCAAGCAGCTCTCCAGCGGAAAGGTTCCCGGGATCGATGGACTGCCAGCAGAATTTTATAATAATTTCTGGGATATAATGGGGGAGGATTTGCTCCAGGTTCTGAGAGAGAGCCTCAGCCACAGGGAACTGCCTCTTAGCTGCCGTAGGGCAGTGGTTACACTGCTGCCCAAGAAGGGAGACCTATGCCAGCTTAAAAATTGGAGACCTGTGTCAATTTTATGTTCTGATTTAAAGATTTTATCCAAAACAATCGCTAATAGATTAAAAAGTGTTATTGGAACTGTAATACATATGGATCAAACATATTGTATACCGGGTCGCTCTATTTTTGATAACTTGTTTTTTATTCGAGATTTTTTAACTGTAAGTGATATTTGTGATTTTAATGTAGGAATGGTCTCCCTGGATCAAGAGAAGGCTTTCGACAGAGTCGACCACACCTACCTCTTTCATACACTGGAAGCCTTCGGGTTCGGTCCTGGTTTTATTTCTTATATTCGGCTTTTATATTCCAACATTTTTAGTATTTTAAAGATCAACAATGGGCTGAGTCAGCCCTTCCCAGTGTGCAGGGGTATAAGGCAGGGCTGTGCCCTGTCTGGTATGCTGTATTCACTGGTTATAGAGCCCCTGCTGCACCTGCTGAGGGTCAGGCTAGCTGGATGGACAGTGCCCTCCTCGCCCTCCACACCCTCCTCTGCCACAGTGAAGGTGTCTGCCTACGCAGACGATGTGACTGTGTTTGTGAGGGGGGATGCAGATGTCCAAGCGCTGCAGCAGACTCTAAATGAGTTCCAGAGAGCATCTTCTGCCAGAGTAAACTGGGCAAAATGTGACACCTTCCTGTCAGGCGGCTGGGATGAGGGCACCCCTCCTTTCCTGCCTGAGGGGCTGAAATGGAACAGAACAGGTATTAAAGTGTTGGGGGTGCACCTCGGAACAGAAAACTACATGAAAAAGAACTGGGAGGGTTTGTTGGATAGGGTGAGGGGGCGGCTGCAGAGGTGGAAGGGACTGCTGGCTCAACTGTCCTTCAAGGGCCGGGTGCTTGTTATTAATAATCTGGTGGCCTCTAGCTTGTGGCACAAGCTGGTATGCCTGGACCCACCCCAGGGCCTGGTGAAGGAGATCCAGAGAGTGTTGCTGGAGTTCTTTTGGAGCGGGAGACACAGTTTGAGGCCGGCAGTCCTCTACCTCCCTAGTGATGAGGGGGGGCAGGGGCTAGTCAGCATTGCCAGCAGGGTGGCAGCCTTCAGACTGCAGGCGGTTCAGAGACTCCTGTACACTGAGGAGGAGGCTCATTGGAAGAGGCTGGCCTGTTTCCTTCTCAATAGATTTGGGGGGCTGGGGTTAGGAAAACACCTGTTTTTAATTGAGAACACCAGTTTTAGTAAAGCAGGACTTCCTCCTTTTTATCAAAGTATTTTAAAAGCCTGGCAGCTGGTGAGGGTGGAAAGGGATGTGGAGTCCTTGACAGGGCAGGACCTGTTTGAGGAGCCCCTATTTTTTAATCCACTCTTTCCAGTTAAGTTCCTCCAGTCGATGACGCTCTGTGCCAGTTTTTTAAAAGCAGGTGTAACCAGGATGGTCCACCTGTTAAACCTTGAGCTCTCCTGCTGGCTAACTGCCTCCCAGCTAACTGCACAGCTAGGCTGGCACTCAGAGAGGCTTGCAGAAAGACTGATGGGTGAGTTGAGGGGCTGCCTCTCCCCGCGGCTCAAGGCAGTCCTGAGGGAGGAGTTGTCCAGAGGCACAGAGCAGAGACAGCTTTCCTTATTTCCAGGGATGATCGTGTCACCAGCAGTAGGTGAGGAAGGTGAGGGCGGTGGAGAGAATGGAGGGACTTTGCTTAAATTGCAGAATGTGGAGGAAATTATCTTTCACACAATGAATGGAAAACAGATATACAAATTGTGTGTTAAAGCCACAGAGTATAGTAGGCTAAGGGGTCTGGTAGACTCTAAGTGGCGAGCTTACTTGGCTGTAGAGGAGGGGCACAGGCCGGTGTGGAGGGTGCTGTACAAGCCGCCTCTCGCCAAGAGAGTGGGGGACCTGCAGTGGAAGATTCTACACTGCATTGTGTCCACAGGCAGGTTTCTCCATAGAGTGGACCCCAGCATCAGTGAGCAGTGCGCTTTTTGCTCAGCAGAGGAAACTCTCTTTCATGCCTACAGTGAGTGTGAGAGGCTGCGGCCACTTTTTAATTTACTGCAGGGAATCCTGAATAAATTAGGGGTCGTTTTTAGTAAGGAGCTTTTTATTTTTGGGGTTCTATACAGTTTTAAAATGAAAAACAGGTGTGTTCTTATTAATTTTTTATTTGGACAGGCAAAATTGGCTATTTTAAAGACAAGGAAAAATCAACTCTCTGGTTCTGGACTGACCAGTTTAGTGGTTCAGTTCAGGGTGCTCGTGGTCAGCCAGATCAGAGTAGAGTTTGAGTATTTTAAACTGGTCAGTAACCTGGAGGACTTTCAGGAGAGGTGGTGTGTGGGAGACGCCTTGTGTGCTGTGAGTGAGGAGGGGGAGCTCCAGTTTTTGTTCTAATTTTATCTAATTTTTGTTTTACAGTGTTTTATTTTGGCTTTTATCTGTTTTCAACAAAGAAAAAAACACTGTTTAATATTGATTTTTTAATGATCCTTTTATTTTGTTTAAAATCTGTTTTTAAGGAGAACACGATATATTTTAGGATTTTTTAAATTTTGCTCAGGCAGTAGGAATCTTAACTTTTGTTGTGTTTTACCTTTATTTGAATTTTAATGGATTTTATTTGGAATATTTAAATAAAGGATCTTAAAAGTCAAAGTCTCTCTCTCTCTCTCTCTCTCTCTCTCTCTCTCTCTCTCTCTCATATATATGTATACTGTATATACACACTGATGCACAATGAAAACCCAACAGTCTAAATTTTACATCATTGCTCATTGGGCACATACATAATGTTATTTGCATTTTAAATAGTGAGCAGATAGGTTTGTTGATTGTTTGAGTAGTATTGTTCCTTGGCATAACAAAATACTGAGCTCAAGTCATTTCATATCATATCATTTCATTTCATATTTCAGTGATTTCATAAAAATGACAGACCGTTATGCTGACTGTTGCATTGTTCAAGCCAACCTTCGCCAGCTGGTTGCAGCTGTACAGGAAGAGCGGTGGAACATCCCACAGCAGTCTATCCAAAGACCGATCAGGTCTATGCATCAATGCTGCCAGGATTGTGTTAATGCTCAGTGAGGTCATACCCGATACTAACTTTGTAATGTTTTCATTTTGACAGTGTGGTGATGTTTTATACTGATCTGTATTCTTGATTAAATCCATTAGACCTGAGTGTTGTGTTTCTTTTGTGCAGCAGTATATATATATATATATATATATATATATATATATATATATATATATATATATATATACATACTAAAGTATACATTCCAAAAGTGTGTCAAGTGTTCAATTATTCATACTTTATTCATTAAAACAAGGTATAAACATGTACGTTGATGCATTTCGACATATTGTCATCAGAGCACGTTGAAAGCAGGACTCATTAGATCTATTAAAATGCACCCGGTACTCATTGTCATTTAACACTATTATCCAATTACTGGAAATAGTAATCTAGCAATCAATACATTCAATTCACAGTCCAGACACTTAACAATCTGCTATATATTGTAGTGGTAGCATATCTGGTCAGCAGCAGGAAAAAATGGAGACAACATAGGATGCAGTTTAAAGCAGTGAAAACTGCTATTTTTATTGAAGAGTTGGAACAGCAGGCAAATGGACGCTCTCTTATTAAATGGTTTAGCTCAGATAGACTGCTCCCAGATACACAGCTACATGAAAACCACAACACTACCCCGAGGCTGCACGCAGGCAGCTCCTAAACAGTGATCCCCCCCACCCTCCCGAGCCCTATTGGCTCACACACACAGGGGTACATTTACATACACGCGGTCCAATCGCTCAGACCAGACCCTCAGTCCCACGCATACAGCTGCACTGTGCAGGTGACACTCCAGACAGCACACCAGCACTGCCTAGACACAAAACACACTTCTACTGAGCAATACACTAACACCCTCATGGCAGTGCAGGGCTCTCTATCTGACGCTATGGTGATGCTGGGCTCCCTCTCTGGGCCTCTGGTGGCACGGTGCTCTGGAGATGTGGGGCACTCTCTATGGGGGTTCTGGTCTCTCTCTATCTCTAGACCTTTGGCAGCGCGTTGCTCTCTCTCTTGGGCTCTAATGGCACGTGACTCTCTTTCTGGGGCTCTGGCAGCACATGGCTTTCTCTGGGGCTCTGACGATGCTGGGCTCCCTCTCTGGGGCTCTGGCAGCACGAGGCACTCTCTCTCTAGTAGTCCAGGACAGTCTCTTCTGGGCGACGGGAGATACTCTTTCGCTGGTGTTGCTGAGCAGTCTCTCACTGGCTGCGGTGCAGCGAGCTCTCACTGGCAGTGTGGAGCACTTTTTCTTCGGCGGCAGTATGTGGAGCTCTCTGGTGGCAGCTGCGGTGCTGGGTTCTATTTCTAAGGCGGTAACGCTGGGCACTCTGGCGGTGCTGGGCTCTCTCTCTCTGGGGCTCTGGCACTGGCAGCATAGGATGCTTCATTCTTGGCTGCACCGGACTCTCTGGCAGCAGCTGCGGCCTCTCAGGCATCAACTCAAAATACACCTGGATGACCGAAAGTGGGTCATGCAGTAAAACAATGATCCTAAACATACAAGCAGATCTACAAAAGAACGGCTACAGAAAGAAATTCCACATTTTAGAATGGCTTAGTCAAAGTCCAGACCTGAAACCCATCGAAATGTTGTGGCAGGACCTGAAGCAAGCTGTCCATGCAAGGAAGCCATCAAATGTCATCAAGCTGTTGAAGCAGTTCTGTTAGGAGGAATGGGTCAAAATTCCTCAAAACCGATGTGAGAGACTACCCAACAGTTACAGGAAATGCTTGGTTGAAGTCATTGCTGCTCAAGGGGGTACCACCAGTTACTGAATCTAAAGGTCCACATACTTTTTCAAACATTCATATTGAAAGTTAAAACATTTGTGGATAAATAAATGTTTAAAAAGTATCATGTTTTGTGTCATTTATTTAATCAGGTTATCTTTATCTATTATTTAGGACTTGGATTAAGATCTAATAACATTTTAGGTTTCAAATATGTGAAAATCCTAAGGGGTTCACAGACTTTTTCTCTGGACTGTAGATCTGCCCTGTTTGTATATTATAGTAAACTATACTTATATAGTAAGTATAGTTTACCACCTGTATTTAATAAAATTATGTTCATTGCCCGACATAGTAGTGTTGTTTAGTTTCCATCTGGTATTCTGCCTGGCTGATCCCATCCTGATCAGAAAGAACGAGTGCCCCTCCAGGGTGCCAGATATGTTCAGCAGCAATCTGCCACATACTAAAGTTATTTTTTTAAATAAATATAATTGATTCAGCAGAAGGCAATTGACATATCCAAATTTGATCATGATTTCATATTATTTCATCAACAGTATTACAATACAAACTATCAACAATATATACAGTGGTTTGCAGAAGTATTCTCCACCTACCAATAATGTCACATTTTGTTGAATTACAAATAATGTGTGCACAGTTTTTCAAACATTTATTTTTTACTCAAAGCTGTAGTGATTAAACTGTTATATGAGGAGGAGGTTAAATGTGAGCAAAACTTGCAAGGAAAATGTACAAAATGAAATTTACTGGTTGCATAAGTATTCAGCCCCTTAAGTCAGTACTTGGTAGAAGCACCTTTTGCAGCAATTACTGCTGTGAGTCTTTTTGGATAGGTCTCTATTAGCTTTGCACAGTAGGATGGTCAAATGTTTGCCCATTCTTCATGGGAAAATTGCTCCAGTTCTTTTAAGTTTGTTGGGGATCGTCGCTGGACTGTAATCTTCGATCACCATAAATTTGAAATTGGATTCAAGTCAAGACTTTGACTGGGCCACTCAAGAACATTAATTCTCTTCTTGTTCAACCTGTGGCTTTCGCTTTCCGCTTCGGGTCATTGTCCTGCTGAAATGTGAATTTCCTCCCCAGTTTCAGAGTCTTGGCTGACTCAAACAGGTTTTCCTCAAGGTTTCGCCTGTACTTTGCACTTCCCCATAACATGATGCTGCCACCACCAAGCTTGACAGTTGGGATGGTGTTGAGTGGGTCATGTGCAGTGTTGGGCTTGCGACAGACGTAACGTTTGGAATTTAGATCTTGTCTGACCACAGAACCTTTTTCCACATGTCTGCAGTATCATCTACATGCTTTTTTGCAAACTTCATACATGCTTTAAGAGGCTTTTTGAGTAATGGCTTCTTTCTTACCATCCATCCATACAGGCCAGCTTTGTGTAGGGACCGGCTTATTGTTGATGTGTGAACACTGACTCCCATCTCAGACACAGAACTTTGCAGATCTCTCAAGGTCATTGCTGGCTTCAGAGTGACATCCCAAACCAGTTTCCTGTTTGCCCAGCTGCTCAGTTTGGGAGGATGACCTGATCTGGGTAGTGTGAGTGGTATAATGCACTTTCCCCTTCTTAATGATGGACTTCACTGTGCTGAGAGGGATAATTAGTGCCTTTGAAATTTTCTTTTACCCTTCTCCTGCTGTGTGCCTCTCTACCACTTTATCCCAGACTTGTTTCAAAAGCTTCTTGGTCTTCATGGTTGCTTTGTTGGATCACTATGTGAGTTGCAGCTTGAACGTCTTTATATACCTGAGGGGGAAATTATCTACAAGTTAAACCACTTTGAGTACACACAGGCTGAAACCACTTCACTAATTTTGTGACCTTTCAAACAAATCATTTGCACCTGAGCTGATTTAGGGCTGCAGTAGCAAAGGTTGAATACTTAAGAACATAAGAAAGTTTACAAACGAGAGGAGGCCATTCGGCTCATCTTGCTCGTTTGGTTGTTAGTAGCTTATTGATCCCAGAATCTCATCAAGCAACTTCTTGAAGGATCCCAGGGTGTCAGCTTCAACAACATTACTGGGGAGTTGATTCCAGACCCTCACAATTCTCTGTGTAAAAAAGTGCCTCCTATTTTCTGTTCTGAATGCTCCTTTGTCTAATCTCCATTTGTGACCCCTGGTCCTTGTTTCTTTTTTCAGGCTGAAAAATTCCCTTGGGTCGACACTGTCAATACCTTTTAGAATTTTGAATGCTTGAATTAGGTCGCCACGTAGTCTTCTTTGTTCAAGACTGAACAGATTCAATTCTTTTAGCCTGTCTGCATATGACATGCCTTTTAAGACCGGAATAATTCTGGTCACTCTTCTTTGCACTCTTTCTAGAGCAGCAATATCTTTTTTATAGCGAGGTGACCAGAATTGCATACAATATTCAAGATGAGGTCTTACAAGTGCATTGTACAGTTTTAACATTACTTTCCTTGATTTAAATTCAACACTTTTCACAATGTATCCGAGCATCTTGTTAGCTTTTTTATAGCTTCCCCACATTGTCTAGATGAAGACATTTCTGAGTCAACAAAAACTCCTAGGTCTTTTTCATAGATTCCTTCTCCAATTTCAGTATCTCCCATATGATATTTATAATGTACATTTTTATTTCCTGCGTGCAGTACCTTACACTTTTCTCTATTAAATGTCATTTGCCATGTGTCTGCCCAGTTCTGAATCTTGTCTAGATCATTTTGAATGACCTTTGCTGCTACAACAGTGTTTGCCACTCCTCCTACTTTTGTGTCGTCTGCAAATTTAACAAGTTTGCTTACTATACCAGAATCTAAATCATTAATGTAGATTAGGAATAGCAGAGGACCTAATACTGATCCCTGTGGTACACCGCTGGTTACCACACTCCATTCTGAGGTTTTTCCTCTAATCAGTACTTTCTGTTTTCTACATGTTAACCACTCCCTAATCCATGTACATGTGTTTCCTTGAATTCCAACTGTGTTCAGTTTGAGAATTAATCTTTTGTGGGGGACTTTGTCAAAAGCTTTTTGGAAATCCAAATAAACCATGTCATATGCTTTGCAATTATTCATTATCGATGTTGCATCCTCAGAAAAATCAAGCAAGTGAGATTAATTAACTTATGCAACTGAGATTAATTTGTTTATCTCTGTAAATCTTACTTATTTATATTCTATATGCATTTTTTTAACTTTATCAATGTGAGTAGTTTGTGTAGATTCTACATGTAAACTCTAATTTGAAAGCGTTGTGGAGTACGCTCAGGTGCCAACAAAATGTGAAAACTTTGTGGAGGGGGGTGTGTGAATGCTTCTGCAAACCACTGTATATACATGTTAAAGATATGTGTGCAAAAGTACTGTATGTTGTAACAAACTATTGAAAATGTATTTTTTCTTAATAACATGTATCGGTAAGTACGTTATCTTAAAAGAAAAAAATAATCTTGGTCAAATCACGTCAAAGTGTACTCGCTCACCGGTTGTGCACAATAGGTGTCACAAATTCCAAGTATCTGGCACATCATAAATGATATTTTTCTAATTTCGGTGAAACGGTATAAGAAGAATACTCGGTGGTTGCAAAATGCCGACAGTTATGTAGCCTGCTGGGTTCACGGAGCTGCAGCTTGTATTGTCTACATCACGCGGATATATTCGTTGTCTTCAGCATTATTAAAATGGAGACAAAGTAGAATGTACAGATCAGTACAAAACTGTATTTTTTTTTTTCTAAATAAGATAGTGGAAATTGTTTAAGCAACTAATGTATGACGAAGAAAAGGAGATGGTGTTGAATTCTCAAATGCTCTGCAACCCCCGTAAACAACAACACACATTCTCCCCATTCACTAACGGCGTGACCCGTCCCGTTCCCCTTAAAATACATGTAACATAGACAGACGAGACAAACTGAACAGACAAGTCCTGCAACAAAGCAATTGTCCCAGTCGTTACAATATATTTTTCAATTTGAAAGTAAAAATATATGAAAGCATGACGACCTTCACAATATCTTCATGAGTATACAATTGAACAAGAACTGTTGAATATTTTTTTAATTTCATACAGTCGTAAATGTCATTGTTTATATGACAGTGAAAAATAAATTTTCCCTATGTTCCCTGTAACATACATACATGTGGATAAAAGTGCTTGGGGTCTGCAAAAAATATGTCGGAAGAAAAAGGAGATGGACAGTTTTACCTTTCTTTGGAGACTTATTTCTCTTACTGTATAGCAGGTATTTACCTTTTTTTCTACATTTCACGTAAGTGTTTTGGGAACTACAAATTAAATGTGTAATGGTGCTTTTGGCGTACTTTTGCTGTGCCAATACCCTGAAAACACGTAAACTATCCGTACTGTATAGAGTCCGGCAGTTCTCTGCTGTAACTTGGCGCGAGGAACTACCGTTTCTCTCGATATACTACAAAGTAAACATACATGTTTTAATTGAAGAATGTTTAATTTTATTTCAGGAAATTATAGCCAAAATAAGGAAATAGGGTAGATAGTTTGTTTTATTTTATTTTTTGCTTCCTTCAGGTTTTTGAGGTCTTCCTTTATCATTTAGGAAACAGTGTAGTGCGAAGGAAGGGTATGTGAAAACAGCTGTGAAAAATGTATGCTGATCAAGATTTTGTGATAAGTGAGTCATCACGCAAACTTTTAAAATAAGACCTCATTAGAGTTGCTATTAACAACAATGCTGGTTATTTGGCCAGCCTCATTCGCGGAATAAATACAGTATGAATGTCTACAGAGCATCCTCTAATTACAGTATGTGTGAATTTTGTTTACTGTTGGCCATTTAAAAAAAAAAAAAAAAAAAAAAAAAAAAACGTACAAACTTTGTTATAATGCAATGTTTTTCTCATGATCATGGAGTTAAATAATTATTTAATTCCCCCCTCGTGCTGCTGTTGATTCCAGTCCTTTTCGATGTCATGCACATTTTCTCAATACTTTTGAAAATAAATGTCACCAGTTCAATGGTCTCTCAGCAGAATACCAGTTATCTTAAAATGTAACTTGACATTGCCTTGACTTGAGTAATCCACAACCGCAGCATAGCAGTAAATATTGCGAAAGCCAATGTGATGGCAACATAATATGGACACAATAAGCACAGTTTAAAGAACATTTTTTCACAACATTTAATTTAGACCGTAGCTATGTGTAACTCTGAAGACAGATTTTAGGTACAGAACAATACATTATATTTTAAGCCAGTACATTGTTTGGTCTCTCTCTCTCTCTCTCTCTCTCTATAAACATACACACACACACACACACACACTAGTGGTTACTCTCTCCCTTTCTTGTACCTATAATAATAATGTACAACATAAAACACATGCACAGTCATTCACAACTGGGTAAGACAATAGTCAGACAGTCCAACATTGTTTTGTACAGTCACTTATCTAATAAGGCTATATTACAACTATGCACCTTATGGTCAACACTACTGTTCTAAATGTAATGCACCATATATACATCTGTATTTACAGACCTTTGTTTAAAAACAAAAACACAGGATTTTTTTTTCTTTTTTCAAAAAGTGCCATTCCAAGGCTGTACATGTTAAATAATATAAAATATATATATATATATATATATATATATATATATATATATATATATATATATATATATATATAGATAGATAGATAGATAGATAGATAGATAGATAGATATATTTACAGATAGCTGCAACATATAGATTATTGCCAATGCCCTTTTAATATAACAATTTCTCTATTTTGATTCTTTAAGCATTTCAATTAAGTAACGCTCACAAGAATTGCAAGCAGCCCATTTAATGAAGGCATTATTTTAATTATCTTTTATACCTCTATTGAACACTGCCAATCAGGTGCCATCTGCCCTCACTGAAAGGTCTGCCCCTTCCACACCAAATTACTCAAGTTAACTCTAAGCTTGTACTCGTGCACTGAACTAAGACCTGAAATTAAATAAAAATGATAGCACCACTATAGCCATATTGTTGCCTAGAGAAACATGCTACTTTTTGGCTCTTAAACAAACTAACAAAAAACAAAACCCCACACTAAAACCATTATTCAGCTGACCTCTGAGACAAGTTAATGAACTGTGTACTTAAAAAAAGGCTAGAATCTACATATTAACACTCTTGTTTTAAAACTAGTCTTTAAGAAATATTGTGTTAAAAAAATAACTGAGGTGCAGTGTACGTTAGATATTATTATATTAGAACTTCTTGAAAAAGGCTAAAATTAGTTTTAAAAAAATTAAACCCTCAAAAAAATAGTACACACTCCGAGTAATGGTTTTAATTCAGCGTGTTTAGTGCTAAAAGGGATCTTGAGTCATCATTCACTATATTGAGTCTCATTCTGAGAATATCATTTAAAAATATGTTTGCTGTCTCACTCCCATTTCTCAGATTACCAGTGGAGGAACTCCAGCTGGGACAAGCAGGCAACAATAGCTGAAGGCTCCCTGAACCCATGTTCATTGGCACACTTTCAAAGAAACATTCTGGCACAGTATACACTGGTAGACAGTTTACTCTTTTTCCTACACAAACTATTATTTTTATTTTTATTTTTTTTTAAGAGGGGGGAGGGGGGGCTCACAGCTGGAGAGTGTGCAAATGGAAAACAAAAAAAGTGGGAACACCCTCCTATTCATAGCTTATCAACCCTTCCTGTACTGTAGGTTCCGATGTAGGCACTAAAATGCAAACATTTTATCGAAAGAATGGTTCTGCCATCAGTGGTCTTTGTACCAAGTCTGTTCATTGCAGCTTATCAACTCAATACTTCTTTGTCAAAGAGGACTGTGAGACTGTACGGTGCCTATATATTTTTATAGCAGTGGCTCGGGTTGATGTGGAGCGAAACTAAAACTTTAGATATCTGAACAGGAGAAGTCAGTGATTGGCAGTGGCTGTTGGTAACCTCTGCTCTCTTCCAGCAGACACCAAGGTCAGTGGTGTTGTATACAGTAGGAACGGGGATACATATACAATAAATAGCCACAAGTACATATTTTTAAATGCAATGGACCATTGCTATATTTCTCACCTTCACTTTACAGCTGTAACTCTGACTCCTGCTACTGCCCTCTCATTCAAAACAGTGCATGAGACAATTATCTAATACTGCAACTGGTTTCCCCACATAATTACAATTAAATTAGAATATAATTGAAAAAAGATAAAGGTATGATCATAAATATATAAGGGGATGTTTATCACATCTGCACAACCATAGTAGAAGTGCTTTTACAATATGGCATCATTAAAAAAAATGACAGTACTGAGCTATGCTTTTTAAGTTCTTGTTTTTTGGTGCACAGACCTGTTCATTGTATGGGATACCTTATTGTGTAATAATTTACATTACGGGTCAAAACATAGCCAGTTTCTTTAAATGTTTTTATAATATTATTGTTTCACCACACACAGTTCTAGTTATATAGCAAAGATCCACTGCTGATGAAAAAAGGCATTTTTAACTGACAAAAAATGCACTTACTGAAATCTGTGAAGTATGAGCGAGTAAGGTTAAAGGGGATTTCGGGAAGTGACCAAGTATTACTGCTATGAGAAATAAAATTGGTATATCCTTATTTCATCAGCAACTAAAAACCAAACTTTAATTTAGATCATGTTTAAAACAAAGATTGTCTGTGTGCAATTTCAAGTAACAGCACGATTAGTTGCGTCTGTCATGGTAAAATGTAATATTTCAGCTCTTATCACAGAGGCATTTGTTTTCTTTAAATCGATTGGTCAATTGCACAAAATGGCAATTTAAGACATCAGTGTGGAGTTCAAATCAATATTAAGATTACTGTACTGACTTTCCTTCCATGTTTAACTTGTGAAAGCCTTGGAATATCAGAAGCGCTCTCAAGGGCTTGTCAAGGTCTCGCTTTATTGCTTTGGTTCTCCATCCTAACAGCTCTTACCACATATATTCCACAAAGCATGGGTGTCAAAACCATGGGCTGATCAGTTCCCAATTAGCATTTTCTAAGCTTGCTCATAAAGCTATCAAGTGCCAACTTATTTTTTAATTTCGTATTTCAACTACAAAACTTTCGAGCCCAGGTTTCATTCCACCCCTTTGGTTGGGAACCCTACAAACTAAACACAAAGCTTAAAAAAGGGGAGGAATAGGGGGGGTCCTTACTTGGAGGTGAGAAAACAAAAAACACTAGCAGCATGCACCTCTTCATGCATTGTCGATCTACTCAGCAAATTATATACACAATAAATAACTCTTGAAGCCTGTGTAAAAACTTGACAAAAATAAAAAAGGATGTTTAAAGAGAGGTTATTCATAGTTCTGAACTGAAAGAGTGTACTGTCAAGTAAGAGAATGCTACAGAGATGGTTGTCATATCACTTGACAGCAGCTGGTTTGACTTGAGGTACAAAGCAGCCCATCCTTAGGGTTCCGCTGAATGTTCACAGAGATGGTCTTTTCACAGAGAGGTAGCTGCAGGATGTTGTTCTTCAAGTTCATGTTGTTCTCCTTGGCCAGTTCCAGCTCATTGAGGGTTGCAGTCGTTTGGTCGTGATAAGATTTAGGGCCACCCAGGCCGACACAAAGGGCTGTGGTAGTGGGAGAAAAAGTCTTGTTCAGGCTCCCATTGGAGCCGATGCACATCTTCCAGGTGGACTTCTCCTGCACCTTGACGCTGGGGAAGGTCAGGTTGTTCTGAGGGTCTATGATGTACTTGCTGGCCCCAAGACCACTATTGCCACCAACATGAAACTGGGAGCTCAGACAGAGACTCATGAGCTTCAGGCTTTCCACCAGCTCACCAGCGGTCTTGTGCGAAGGGGAGGAATGCGAGCAGCTGCGGGTGGAGCCCGAAGTGTTGTTTGTACTGCCACCGCTGGAACTGCTAGAAGGGCTGCCCTCTCCACCTTTGCTGCCTCCACCTCCAGTTGGGCTGCCCCTATCTGGGCCTGGGTTGCCCTCCCCAGGGGGTTTGCTCTGTCCACTTCCTCCTCCACCACCTCCATTCCCTCCTGGGTTGCCAGGCGGGCCCTCACTGCTATCCCGCCGGTTCCAGGAATAGGCAAAGCCAGTTTCCTTATCCAGTCGGCGGCGGTGGCTCTCTGAGTCATCATCACTGGTCTCGGAGCTGCTGCAGCTCGAGCCACGGCCCTGGCTTTTCCGACGGTGGTAACGCTTGTGGACAGTGCCCGGCGAGGCAACGTTCATCTTGAGACGGCTCAGCTTGGGCGGCAGGCTTTCGTCCATATCGAAGTCATCATCAGACTCACCCTCCTCTTCAAAGATCTGGTTAAGGACCGGCGCACTTTTGCGGGACGTCAGCCGGTTGGTGATGGAGGGCTTGCGCCGTAGGACCACCTGGGTGGGGAGCTGGGCCAGGTGTTGCTCTTCCTCATCCTCTTCCTCATCCTCCTCCACCCGAAAGAGACATGTGCGGCTTTGGCTGGTGGCCGCGGCGGCAGCAGCGCTTTTCAGGGAGGTGGTGGTGGTTAGGGAGGAGAGTATCGAGGAGGTGCCTGCGGAGACCGAGGACTGTGCCACCTCTTCCCGTCTCCCCAGTTCCAGCAGTGTTTTGCTACGGTGCCCGTTGAGCAGATTCTCAGCACTGCGGGCTGGCGACTGTGGGATACTTGAGTGAGAGATGGAAGAAGCTGCAAGGCTGTCCTCAAGATCTTGGTGCATGTCGATCTTTGTTGGCCAAGATTGCCTATGTGCGAGAATTAAAAAAAAAAAAAAAAAAAAATTTTATTAAATCAACCCAACCCATTTTTTTTTATGGAACTGCAGCTACAATAGTAAAATGTTGCTGCTTTGTACAGAGCAATGACAATGACATCTTGGATTACTAAAATATATAGGTGCGGTGCCAGGTTCCAAACCAGAACGCATGCAAGCAAAATAAATTATTAGCTATAAGTTTGTATCACAGCTTTACCAAGTCATCAGATAATTAAAAACCTTGAATATGTATCAGTTGTATGATCATCAACAGCACAATTCATCTTTGCATAGCACTGTCTATGCTGCACATGCACACTGTCCCACCCCTGATTAATAGTCAAACATAAAAGCAGCTGTGAAAATAATTACTGTCAGTTCACCAATAGAAAAATTGTTTTTTTTGTTTGTTTAAATTGAAGCCACAATGCTAGTCTAAATTTCAGAATGGGCGTCTTTGTTACAGCCAAGTCCCATTCCATCAGCTCTGTGCCAAACAGACAACCCTAATGTCACTGCTGACTGAATTAATTTTCATCTTCCATTATGGTGGACCATTTTCTGGTACAATAGCTGTCTCTTTTGTTTGTTTTGTGCTGCTCTTATCCAAATCAATTCAGTCAGACTCTACAGCTTAGTGGCTTGCATATCAGTACTGCTGAATGGGGCTGGATTTCATTTTATAAATCAAAGAGCCTGTATCTCTTAAGATTTGAGCAGGGAAAGGTTAAACAGATTTGTACAAGGTGAAATACTGTAACACTACACAGCACTTACTATCAAAACCTGTCATGATGTTTTTCGAGAACAATGTTTTCAGCAGGACTGCATGCTTATAAAGTTCAGAAACAAGGCGACAGACACAATACTAAAAATCAGCAATTTAATCTCTAGGCTCTCCTGTATGAGACCTGCCGCAAACTCAGACTCTTTAAAAACAAACTGCTAGTGTGAGCCTACATTGTGCACAGACATCCCAACCACTCTTTCCATCTTTCCTAGAACTCAGATTTCTATCCTGCCGAGGCAGCTGTGAAACCAGTAAAGTGTGGAATGGAATGCTGAAAAACGTTAGGTTACGAATGTAACCCTGGTTCCCTGAAAGAGAAGTCGACCACCACCAATACTTTGGGGATGTGCCTGCCACAGGTCAGGTATTCACTGAGCATTTTATATGACAGCTGCCGAAAGGCCCCTCTGGGGAGTGACGTCCTCGGTCCCGCCTAATAGTCACTCCACGGAGCTCGCTTCTTCTTTTGCATCAAACTCACGAAGGTAACCGACACGACCTCGCAGGCTGGTGGTTGTCGTCTTCTTTTTCAGGGAACCAGGGTTACATCAGTACCCTAAAGTTCCCTTTCAATTCGAAGACGACCACCAGCAATACTTTTGGGAAGTATACCAAAGCCACCACAAGGGAGCGTGAGCGGAGACAGACGAGGGACATCTCGAGACCAAAACCACGGGTAGCGGTGCAAGCATGCAACCTCAAGGACCCTTTTGCCTAATGGCATACAGGGATAAACCCTAGTGAAAGTATGTGGGGTAGCCCAGCTAGCCACAGTACATATATCGGGACAATGATGTAGCCACTCCTCTGGTAGAGTGCACGGCTACCTGTCCAAGTGGGGGTAGGCCAGCATTAGTATATGCAGTCGAAACTGTGTCCACAATCCAGTGAGACAGCAGCTGCTTTGAGAGGGCTTGATCAAGGGTCCTTAAACCATAACTAACGCAGAGCTCTCGACCTGTCAACTTAACATCTCAATGCCCAAACCGAGCAGCGGAAGTTTAGTCTTTGATCCTCCTCCAAATAAAAAGGAGGGGTCAGTGACTCGTTTCCGTCGTGCACCCAAATGCGCTCCACTACCTTGCAGTGGTAAAGGTGACCACTGGTAAAAACGGCGTCAGTTCCGGGGCATGTGCTTTGGAGCGTCGAAGCACCAAAAAAGCCAAAACACAGAGGGCACCGTGTGCACCAAGGATCTGAGGACCAGAAATTTGACAACCCGAAGCACAGAGGGCGCGCACAACACTGGGACACCAGGGGCACCGAAGCACCGAGGGGCACTTAACTTCTGAGTACTGAAGTGCAGGGGCGCTGAAGCACCAAGGAACGATGATGGGTGCAAGCAGCGAGGGTATTGGGGACAGACACCCAGCCCTAACCGCATGCAGTCACACAACCCGGGGTAGCGCGTAGCATACGCCAGGGTGGATACACAGGCTCAAGTCGCTGTGGTTAGGCAAAGGGACAGCAATATCAAGAAGTACACTGGAGTGGAACACAGGCTCAAAGAGCTGCGGTAGGCGGGCTGAAATGCTTAGAGACAGTTAAGAAAAAACAGGGTACTACCGTTTTATTTTATTTATTTATTTATTTATTTATTTATTTTTTGAAGGCCCAGTGCACTGCGGTGGGCTGGCCGAGACAGACGGTGAAGTCTACAACAGCGGGGAAAGGTAGAACCAGGCCCGGTGAAGGAAGCACATGTTGTCGGGTGGGCCATAGCCGGGCCACGGTGGAGGAAATTGCTCGTTTTTTTTTTTCTTTAGCCGCAAATAGCAGGAGAAAAACACACACAACAGCCGATGCTGCGGGGCTAGAAAGTAGAAGGATTTAACAAAGAGCAGTTGCGCAACGATTATAGCTCAGTTCACAGAAGCTGAGTTACTGATTCCAGGGCAAACTGACTTCCAGCAAAATTTTCTTAAAATAAAGCAGGTGAACTCCAGTAAACTCGAGTGACACCTTACCTTACCATGGTGAGAAGCAAAAAAGGACATGAGCTCCGTGGAGTGACTATTTGTTCTGTCGGAAGGCAGGAACGAGGACATCACTCCCTGGAGGGGCCGATCAGCAGCTCTGATATGCTCAGTGCTCAGTGAATACCTGACCTGTGGCAGGCATATCCCAAAAGTATTGTTGGTGGTTGTCTTCGAATTGAAAGGGAAATTTATCTATGGAACACTGTCTCTTAGCTTGACACTTTTCCCCCTTTTTAAACATATACCTTCTGGTGATTGTTCCCCTTCCTTTATTTTGACAGAAGTTGGTGTTACATTAGGCCCTCTGACACTTTGTAATTTTTAGAGGCTGTCTGGAAATCCTTTAGGAGTTGACTGCCAACAGCAGAATGTGGAATTTACAAACCTGTTTCTTTGTTTTGTTTTCAAATAAAATATATAATAAGTTAACCTGGTGATGCCTTGAAAATTTACCCATATTTTATTCCAACCACAGCACCAGGACGTTCCTGCACTTGATTTCAGATGCAGAATATTCAAAAGAGGATATTGACTTTTACCTGAACTGCGCTTTGATATTGCTAGGGCTGGCAGAGCGGTTCTGGATTTCTTTCTCTTGCTTCTCTCTCAGAATCCTTTCGGCAAGTAGAAAGTAAGTAGCGGTGATGTGATTGTATTTGTTGGTTTCCAAAGCCCTAAGGAAGAGAACAAGTGAAACTGATGAGACTTTTCTAGGCAAAAAGGACATTGGACCAACAAGGTTTTTGCATGTTCTCCACCCCTCTGTATCAGTTAACATTTCTGAAAAGCGCTCCTGACACTCACAAATAGCTACCAGAAAGAAGGGAAACTTATTTTCTCATGCAGATTACAA
Organism: Polyodon spathula; assembly: GCF_017654505.1. NCBI lineage: Eukaryota > Metazoa > Chordata > Actinopteri > Acipenseriformes > Polyodontidae > Polyodon > Polyodon spathula. Next base: position 70,034,836 of record NC_054536.1, read on the forward strand.
AATAAAGATATTTCAAATGAATACATATGTTATTGTGTAAAAATTTCCGCAAATAACACAAAACAGTCAGATGTATCAATAGGGCTGAAGTAAATCCAATAAAGTGTTTTTCCCCACTTTTCAATTATACCTCTCGGTGATGACAGGGGATGCAAGATTTATGACAACCTTATAATAGAGGCTACCTATTGTACTTGTGACACTGCTAACACGAGAAGTTTTAACAGTGGCAGCATACACCAAGCAGGAATTAACTGTAAAAAGGATGGGTTATGCGTTTGCCTTTAACAAAAAGAATATAAATCATTTGTATGTATATAACAATGCAACCATGTCTGGCTGCTTATTTTCTATTTTCTGAAGGAGGAGGCACTCAAAAGGGCTGTTATGAATCAATTTCCTTCGTTTAATTTTACAGTTTTGCATTAACCAGGTGTATTCATGACACTGCCATTATGTGACTGACGGGTTAATATAGTGAGGAAGCAGATTTTCTGAATAACTTCCATTAGCCACGTCGGGTATGTGGTTGTTGGTACCCCTTTTTTCTGACATCTAGGAAAAATCGTGTACTCCATTTATACTCTCAGGAAAGGGCTGGGTGACTTAGTATGTTAATAAATATTTCTGCCTAAGCATGACTTACTCAACAATGGTGTCACGGTCAGCGATGTCCCCCAGCACCATGCGCTGGATAATCCCGTTGTGCTCCTCCTCCGAGAGGTTCTTGTAGGAGACCAGGGGGATGTTGTATTTGGTTGCTGGAGAAGGGTCCACTCCCTGGAGCCAGGCATGGTTCTCTATCTCTTCTAAAGAGGCTCTCCTTTTAGGGTCTCTCTGCAACATCCGGTTAATTAGACTGCCAAAAGATCAAAAGAACACTATTAAAAAAGATCCCTGCCACACAGACAGTCGTATTGGGTTCAAACACTGCTGGGTAAAGTTAATGAACCAACATGTTTCCCTGCTGGGACTAGCAATCACTGTGCACTGAGTGTGCTAGGAGGTAGCTCCTTTATATATCTGGCTGTTCCATCAATTGTGGTTGAAAAACAGCCTCACATTAACAGGATGCAACTTGCTTAGCTTAATGATATAGGTGGACTCGAGTCAATTATTACAACACAAAGCTGAATCTTGTCCTGCTTACTGGCCACTGTCGGCAATGCAGATAAACTAAAATTGACAACACCTTCAGCTTCTGTGAACAAGCTGTAGATGTACTGTAAGGAACACAGCTCATAAATGAGTAAAACAGTAAAGCCAAACCTGTTGCATTTAAATGTACATCATGTTGAAAAATGTCGACAATCTTTTTGCATTTTTATTTTCTTTCTATTCCTTCAGTGTTTAAAACAGAACCTTCGAAAATGCAACTAAGAAGATAAAATTCCAATAAAAAAGAGTATGTCTAAGACTTGGTTAAACTCAGTACTGTGTTGCATAAGGACGTTCTGCAGAGCTGGAAATGAACCATATCAGAAATATGGGAAATAGACTTCAATTGTTTGGCAAGTTACAGGTTCAAGTCCCCCATGTATCTATCCTAGAGATTTATGCACCGTTGAAGATATTGTACAGTAGGAAACATATGGACTAACTTCAGCATGCTATTTTTAGCTTGAGTCATCTTAGAATTGTCTTCCTTCTTGTTTTAATTCTTAATGTACTGCCAGTGTTTGAGTTTTGCCCACCCTGACAACTCCACCTGCCTATGTGCCCGACTCTCTTCAGAGATTCTATAACTGAAGTACTGCAGGCTTAAAGAGTCCGTCCCACTCTCCTGTCACCTCTCATCTGCTTTATCCTCTGCAACATGTCAGTAACTAACAAAACCTATTCAGAACGGAGCGGAAGCTCACAGACATTTCTATTAAGTCTGCGATGTCATAATAGGTCCTACAATACTGTACGCAGCCAGGATTAAAAAACAAACAAACAAACAAACAAACAAACTTGACCTATCTTTTCAGGCAGCAAGAATTGTATCCCTCAGAAGATTGCTGATGAAGCCTGATGACAGCTGATGGCATCAATACAATTTTGAGTACCATGCACTGACTGATAAGGATAAAGCTAACCAAGTGCATCTTGCATCAGCCAGGCCAGTCTATATCAAAGCATGCACAGCTTTGGAGTAGCTTCTATGACTCGTACCTCCTTAAAATAAGGTATTAATTAACAGTATGAAAGTAACATTTTTAAACTGCTGATACGTTAACAGCACCAGAAACTGCATTAGTACAGAGAACACCCTTTAAATAACCTTCTTTGACCACTTCCACAGTAATTTACTAAAACCCCCGTCCTTCACCGCCCACTCAAACATTTGAACTTGCAGAAGCCCTGTGACCAATTATTATGCTACAAGCTGTTTAAGCCATTTAAAAGATTAAATTCCTTCCAAGATTTCTGTTTTGGAAGGAGTACAATACCTCCCCCAACCCAACTCTCTTGGGGACCACTGTTTGTTTTCCTTACATCAGATTTTCTGCCTACCATACTATTAGGAGCACCTTATAAGGCAAGCTGGCCTGAGTTGAATAAAAAAGAACAAAGTGCAAGATTGAACCCATCTGTTTATATTTAATATGAAGTAGAGTGATGACAATAAACCCATTTTAAACCTCCTGTGAGCGCTCCACAGCTGGAAACTGCATTACTGTAACCGAGTTGCACAGCAAAGTCAGATAAGAATTTGATGCATTTTTATAACAAATGCATGCCATTTACATAGAAACAGGTATTCATCCAATTGTTACATCCAATTTCTACTAGTCAACACTTCTTTGTTTGACCAAAACACACTACATCCAAATATTCTGTAAATCTATTTACTTGGTATTAAACACGGTACTAGTGTATTGTATGCAACTATATGCTAACTTTCATCACAAAGTAAAAAACATTATACTCTCCTTTCTGGTACTTTATTTTTTATTAGAAGGACCTAAGCTTGTACCTCTTAGAAAGCTCCTATGTTCAAGAAAAATAACACAAAAAGGGCTTTCCATCATTTAATTTATTTTTACCAACTTCATGCTTTTATAAATCAATAGATTGGTCCTTTTCAAAGAAAATGATCCAAAACTAAACTAATTTTGGTTGCTGGGTATATTTGTTGGCTCAGACCTCTCTTGACGCCAGCTGCTTCATTTAGCTTTGCTCCTGGCAATTACAGTTCTAGTCACATTTGAGATTCTGATTTTCTCGAAACACGACATTCTCAAGCCTGTGACAACTACTGTATATACTGTACATGCTGGACTCAAAGTAATTGTATCAAGAATTCAGTCAGGGCAGCAAGCAATGCAACCATTAACACTTAGTTTTAAGAGCTTAAGGACTTGTTTTAATTAAAGCGTACAGGAAGAGGTCTCGGTTCACTTGGGCATACAAACAGAGTTTGTCCAAGTACAATATGAAAAGGCCGTAAGACGCCATCCTCAGATCACAGTTTAACTAAAAGCGCAATTATAATGTGATAGGTTGCAGAATTTAGTTGTGACCTTTGATCAATTGGCTATTTACAGCAGCATTCAGATATGTAGAATTCCTTTTAGTAATATTTCATCTCTGGACAAGCTTTAAATTCAAACCCCTATCATAAGCATGAACATGCATAATAAATATGTGCCAGTCAGCATCTGATTCCGCAAAATCCCTCTACGTAATATGCAGCTTCATGTCAGTTTAATATGCATGTAACTACACAGTAGCAGGGGATGCCACTCAAAAGACAACTAAAGCGAAAAATAACAGAAAAAGTGTGTCAGTTCTGTTTATGTCCCAAACTGCCAAATCATTTGAAAGGTTCTACTGTTTTAATTGTAAGTGTACATTATGAGTGAGAAAAAACAAAGAAAAAACTAATGATGAATTAAAAGAGCAGTGTTTTAATACCTTACATTTCGTCATTCTTTACATTTAAACAAATGCATACGGTTTATTACAGGACAAATACGTTTTGTATCACTAACTGGAATGAGACAGTTTCTGTCATTATCTAAAAAAGAATGAATTCTCAACTGATGAGAGCTATCAATAAGGCATTGCACTTGGTATTTTTTTGTTAAATCAAGAAAAATCTGGTGATGTTGGTGTTTTGTAACTAAACTGTATCCCATTAAGACCACACACGCAGCATTTGACAGGCTGCACAAAATGTTGGTTTATCAGCCAAGATGGATTATTGGTTGTTAGTTGTATTGGAAATTAAATTATATCCTGTGGTTACTTAGTAAAGCCCGGCCACGCAGCATTTGACAAGCTGCACAAAACGTGACAATAAGCAGGTTTGTGAGATGATATTAAGAGAGGTAATTTCTCAGAGAACCAATGGTGCGTGGCAAATAGTTTTTGAAAAATCGTGATAATAAAAACAGGGTATGACATTAAGTGAAGTGATATAAAACAGGTTCATCTGTATATGAGACAATATTTTAAAAGTGAAACTGGGAACATAGCAATATTGCCAACAGAACATCACTGCTTATGCTTAGAAGACATTGGAAAGTAAGCTAATGAAATTCACAGGAATGACCTACTGTAGGAAACTATTCATAGAATACCCCAGGCATTAAATGCTGTTTATGTGCAAGAACAAATGCATTGGTTTGGTTTGTTATCAATACGTAGTATAGGTATTTCCATTAATTACAGCTGTTTTTTTGAATTTCCCAGTTATACGTTTTACCAAATAACTGACATTTGTGCACATAGCCATCTTTAGGGCAGACAAAAAATATTAAGTTGCTGTCACTGTGCTGTTAGGACGAATCAGACCCCTACAGCAATAAAAACAGTTTAATTCATCTATGAGGTTGCAGTTATCAGTGGTCTTCATAACTAGTATATTACAATGCAAAATTATATCAGGTGTAAGCCAAGTGGCTTTCTTGCTTTTATTTAGTTCCAGATATGTCAAGATCTCCCCGAGGACCTGGGTTGGCTGGAAAGTGACTTTCCTACCAGCTGCACAGAGAGGGAGGTATCTGGCTATCAACATGTAGTACTTACAGCAGAGACACATAGTGCAGAGAAGGCTTGTCAAGAACTCAATCCAGAACAACATGCAAACGCAGGACTGATGTCATCCAGCTTCCCATTGAGGGACCAAAAAAAAAAAAAAAAAAAAAACACCACACCACTCCAAAAACACATTAACTTCGTTTATCTTTTGTTACTGGGAAGTGGAACATACGTTGTACTGTTTTTGAGCATCCACAAGAAAACATGGCGAGTCTGTGTCACCAAAATTACACAGTCCTGAAATCGAGTCAATGGCCATTTAATAAAACCTGAAAACATAATTCTGGCCATTTAAATAACACAGTATTTTGGCAGGGTTTACTGTGTTTATTTAAGAGATCCTGCATAATAAGGGCACTAAACCCCCTACTTGCATAATGACAGCATGTAGAATCATGCCATCAGATCTCATGCTAACAGTTTAACAGCTCTAATGGTTTATTTTTATGCTGAATCAAGACAAAACAGCTCAAATTTATGTTTGATGTGTAGCTGTCTTTCAATAATTTGTTAAAAGTTTGCTGTATTGATTTATTTAAATTTGTATTATGTTAAATGCAACATTGTCAAAAAATGCAAATGAGATACCACATCCATGCTTTTTCAATTTCAAAGGGTAACAGATTAACTGGATATAAATATTTATATTTCTGACTGATTACTTCAAGTTCTTATCTATTGATCTGAAAAATAGATTTTTACACAGTGAAAGAATGTGTCCTTTCCCTCCTCTTTGGCCTCTTACCTCCAAGTCTCTAATGTTCTATTTTTTAACCCATCTGGGTGACTCCTAGGGCTCAGAGGCAGTTTCTATCAAACTGAAGGACATCCTTTGTAGTGGATATTTGGGATGGTCTTCTTAGTTGACTATTAACGTTCGCTCCTTTTCAAAAGAAATATCTCCTCAACTGCAAATGAATGTCCCTGTGGCGGGTTCAGCTGCGCTGCTGCTTTGGTAAACAGGAAGGCTTACTCAAAGCTGAGCCGATTGGGAGGTCCTGATTGGCCAGGGAGCTTTCACCTATTTAAGTAGGCAGAAGCATCAATGTTTGAGGCTACTGCATGGGCACAGCCGAGCAAAAACTTGTGTTTACATCGAAGAGGAAAGCGTCTGCTCCACAAGATAACTACTACGGAAACCTTCAACTGCAAGACGGTGTCTGTGAAGGCTCTGCCCAGCCAGGGCTGTCAGGAAACTCAGAGTCGCCGGGAGGCCAGGACTTTGGGAGAAACGGCAGTAGGTTAGTTTAGAGCAGCGATCCTCAAAGTGGTGCCCACAAAGCCAGGCCATCGTGCCCGCGGCAGCTGTTCTTAAATTATGGGTCGTGAACACATTTCTGGCGGGTCGTAGCGTATGAAAATAATGAAAGCTTTAAACATATTTTCCCAACAAAAGCGCCACAGCAGTCTGTTGACAGTGCTGCTCACTTTTGCTGTGCTTGTACGTACGCAACATTTTATTTTATTTTTTTCCTGAATGGCTTCTGCGATACCATCAACCAATTGAATATCTGCATCGTTTCTGCGGTAGCCCAATCATAAGTTAGCTGGGTGGGACGTAAACTGTGTCTGTTTCAATTACAGGTACTGACAATAAGTTTAACCAATAGGAGAGTCAAATATCTGCCAAGTTTTACGCAGCTGTCCAATCATTCGTGAGGTGGGGTGTTAATATGCCAGGTAAGCACAGACTTATTGAGAAAAATAATACATTTCAGTATGTAGAATTTAATTTTCTACCTCTATATTCACCAGACAAGGGAAACATCGTAGTATATTTAGTTACAAATCCACTTTCTCTGAATAATTGTACTGGAGATGAGTGATCTTTAAAACAGAGTAGTGCTGACAAATTTGTCAAATTGAAACAAATCGAGACGCGATCTATCCTCTTAATTTTAGTTTATTCACTGCTATCTGTGTAAACATGCTATTTAAAAATATTTGCATTGCATATTTTATGTCAATTATTTAAAGAATAAGCACAGCACACACAATTACTGCCTGAGACTTTGCTTTATCAGAGTGAGCCAAGAATAACTCCTGCTAAAACTCTTATATATATATATATATATATATATATATATATATATATATATATATATATATATATATATAGAGAGAGAGAGAGAGAGAGAGAGAGAGAGAGAGAGAGAGAGAGAGAGAGAGAGAGAGAGAGAGAGAGAGAGAGAGAGAGAGACACACACACACACACACACAGTGTATTTTGCAAGAAGGCACTCTGAACCTATGCAATAGTCAGCGTGCCCACAAACAGCCAAGTAAGATCAATTTATGCCCGTGCCAAAATTACTTTGAGGACCATTGGTTTAGAGGATTTGATCTCAAACTAAGTAGAGGGTTTTGTAGTGCAGTAGGTTCCTGGAGCGGGATGTCTCTTTTAGGTGAGACTAACGCTTGCCTTGTGTGGCAAACTTATTTTTAACTTTTTTTTTATTAAATCCACCACTAGGATTACCACTGATGGTACCCTAGCATCTGGCCTGTGCAGTGTGTCAACACCCACTGCTCTGTGTCTGATTCAGTGATAACGCATATATATGGATTGTATGGCTTCATTCCCTCTGTACTGATTGTTGGATGCACACATTTTCCATCTGAAAGCAAACAGACAGTTGTAGAAGGTGCTATAAAATGGCACAATATTAACTGTAGGCTCAAATTACTAAAATACGGCATTTCTAGGATTGTAAATGTGGCAATTTATACATTAGGTTACAAATACATCTTTACATTTGAACTATTATAATAAATAACTTCCTGAGCGTATAGTATTTTTTGTTGAGCTCCTGTACATTTGTTAGCATGCACTAAAGTTTGCACTCCTGAAACAAGTTTACAGAAAAAGCTGCCTCATTGCACCGTGTAAACTCAAGCTGATTTGGAGAAAGTGAGGTGGGGAAGCAATTTGTGTTGTATGCTTATATGCTTCCCATCCCACTTCATAAAGTAAAATGTAGTTTTGTTTGCTTTAATATGAATTATACTATGCACATTGTCTTGTGTTATAGATACTTATTGAGCAGCTGAAATATGACTGAAAAAGAAATGTTTCTTTTTTATTTTTTCTAATTAGCAGTATTGGTCCAAAAGAGAGCTCCACGGCACTTACTCTTTGCAGTCTTGCGAGACGTGTGTTGGCACTGTGTATTTGCAGTCCATGATCATGGTGAGAGTCTCGCTGTCATTAGCTTCCTGAAAAGGTGGCTGTCCGCAAACCAACATGAAAAGAATCACTCCCAAGCTCCAAATATCTGCAGGAGAAAAAGTACAAACATAAGCTTGTACCACTTTTGTGTAGAACTAACCAACCTAATAATTCCCATTTAACTAATGACAAAATATAGAAGACGATAAAACAGTACTTTCTAGAATAGTGTCTTTGTAGTTTAGCTATAAAACTAGAAGTTACGTTAATGACTCAAACCTCTGAACACAGACAAGACCTTCTTATAATGGCTGCCTCAAGCCGTGCAAGAGCAAGCATGCAACACGGTTTACAAGACCTTCTTTAGGAGCGCTGCATACAAATTGTAAATACAACCCTGAACAACAAGACACTCTTCCAAGTTTACATTTACAGTATTTGTCAAAAAAAGTACAAAAACAAAAAGGGGAAACAAAATACTGTACAGCAAGTGGTCAGATCAGGCTTACTATAGCTAGAACTATGGTAAGGTTAATTACTGTAATTCTGTACACAATACCCACTCTGAAAGCTAACTTTGCACTTAAAATTGCAATTATATCCAGACCCATTCACAACCAAAAACAGAACACAGAAATTGGATAGAAAGGTTTTCTACTGTAGCGTAATAGCTTCTGGGAAGAAATAATTTGTATTATTTAGCTACACTTTCCCCAGAGAACTTCCAGTCAGGTTATTTGTTTAAAGTTAACGGATAACAAAATTAAGCCCCTTCTTGCTGCTGATACTGTACATACACACACACACACACACACACACACACACACACACACACACACACACACACTCTAACAGCAGTAAACTAAAGTTTACATTTACAGAACACAAAAGGAGAACATAATCAGGAGCCCAAATCATGTAATGAAAAAATACAACCAACATTCTGAAATTGCACTGCAATACATACTATACAAAAACAAAGTAACAACCCTTGACCAATAAATTTGCTGTTTTCCTAGTCTTGGCTAAACATGTACACTTTACCATATCTTTTGGGCTTTACAATGCTCACCTACAATACAGTGTGCTTTATTACACTTTGCTATGCTTTTACTGTGACAAACATTAACGAAATGTACAGCTTACCAATTTAGCTATTGTTAGAGTAGTTCAGTTTAAACATTTAAATAACATTGCAAAGGGTCTAGGCTAATGTACTGTATAATCGTTTGAGACATCAGGAGGAGCAATGTTATACTACTGTATCAGTATGCAATGTCCCGACTGTAGGTCTTTACACAAAACACTGTTGTCTTCACAAAGCTTATGAACACTTTTGTAAACTCTGCTAAGGTTCGTATTAGACGTGATGTCATTGCCCCACCTGCTGATAAGCTAAACAGTTGCTGTCTCCATGTGAGCAGCAGGTTTACACGCTGCCTCCGTATCGGCTTCTGTACAGAAGTTTAAAGCAAGCAGCTATTAGAGCACATAAAAGAGCCCATGCTGGGTTACAGTCCAACAGCAAAAATAAACCTACTAATTACTTCCAACTGCTGTTGTCTTCAGACATTTCCCTCTGCCTTGGGAACTGCGGCAAAGTCTATTCTTTCATACATCACGTGAACTCCTGCTGTACACCTCAGCTCTTCACCAGCTTCCAAGGATTGATACTGGTGCTCTATACTACCAGGATGAGTTTTTAAAGGCATTTTACTAGCATTGATCATTATACCAAGTAGCCTTTGAAATTTGACTGAAATGTCTTTGAGAAAACACTAAAGAGCAGACTGTGAGCCATAATGCCCCTCCGTTTCTAATGAAATATGTGTTCTGTCTAACAATTGCAATAAAGCCGGATGACACACCATGAGATACTGTTACACTGCAGGTCTAGGAACGATAACTCCACAATGCAGAACACTAGTACAACAGGAAGTATACTGTAACTCCAGCCAAAACAACTGACCAGTAAACTGAATCAAAAATACCTGTACTTCTACTATATGCAGAATAGCAAAATGGACTTTGTCAATCCAAAAAAGACAAAACAGAGGACTCCACTATGAGTTAAGCTTTTGTAATGTACTATTTTGACTATAAAGAATACCAGCCCAGTGTTTGTCATCTTTCCAAACAGCCATATGCACAGTATTTTGTGTTGTGCCACATGCACTTTTGATTAAATTACTTCAGTGAGACCTATTTTAATGTTTGGTCACTCCATTATTTGTTATAATGCTAGTCTGTAATATTCACTTAAAATATATTGTGTATGCAACAGGAAAATAGAAATACAATAGAATTGCACAGCTCATCCTAACAGACGCCATGCTAAACATGAAAACACTTGTTATACAATAAGCAATGCGCTCTGATAATGGCAGTGAATTTCTTTTGGTTAAAGGATTACTTGCTAGACAATTTTATTACTTAAAACTGTGCCTTCTATTGCATAACAACCGGGCAGGGAGAGATCCATAGTTTGCCCCCACACACAGCTGACTGCTGATGCTCATTCAGGCTTCAGTTAATTTGTTGCTGCTAGCTCACATAGCCAGAAAGTGGAACCTGTCAGATGGACAGCTTCAATCTTAGTTCTGTAGCAGCAGTACATCAGGCAGAATGCCTGGAAGAGCTGGAGCATCTATTGAGAAGAGATGGAGAGAAATCAGATTTGGAGAGCAGCAGATACAGGTCTGCTCTCTTCAACCTGGTACCTGCAAAAGCAAATCTTGCAGGAAGCAACTTTGTCTTTGTTTCCTCTGGACTACACCTTGCTGCACTCCATAACAGAATTCATCTGCATACTAATAATTTTAATGATCAAATCCAGAAGGCATTTCTCTCACTTTTAAAATCTGAAAAAAAAGGAGTGAAGACAGCTGTGTAACTTCCAAGCACCAATTTGCTGAAGAACTACAACAGACAAGTGGTGCAAATGGGACAGATTAAGCTTGAGTGAAAGTATCATTAGTATGAATGACCATTCATAAACTCCTGGAGTGCTCTGTGGTGTTGTTCGAAGATGAATTTCGGAGCTATTGGCTGCTAGAACTTCAGAGCTCGATTCTCAGAGCGCTCTTCAAAATGACTGAGTTAAATTAAACTGAAGAGCAACAGTAGTAATTACAGTAGTATTAGACTTATGATTTAAACTCATGTAAAAAAAAATATAGATATATATAAAATTCAATTATATTGGTTTAAGAAAAAGCAATTAAAACAGCACAACTACATAATGATCAAAGTTCATAATATCAGTATTACATTATCCACGAATGACTGGCTTACATTTTCTTTCTCACTGTCACATTGAAGATCTTGTAAACCATTACCAAAAGTATTTTCAATTGTTGAGAAAACTTTATCTTTTGTTCTCACTGACAACTTCCATTTTCAAACCGTTTTAGATTGTTCGAAAAACTAAAGAAATTCACGCTCTGAAGCACTCCGAAGAGATTGTCTGTGGCTTTGAAGAGAAGGCGAATGCGGGGCAGATATATGGTTAATTAACTAATCTGTTTGTGCTTCAATTAGTCCACAATTAGTTCACACTATTACACATTTCAAACTTCCAAAAAGGCTTGCGGTTTCATAAAAGTAATAGAATTACAAGTTTTCATACTTACACATTCATTCCCTTCTATTTTATAGTTCACATTTTTCTGGACAGGCTCAGGAACAAGAGCATTTTCATCATCACTTGGTACATCTCTATCAAAAGGACGCTAGAGGTAAACTCAGCTTTTGCATTCCGTTTAACCACTGTTCAAACAAACTTACAACCCACATTTTGCCAAAGTAGGCCCTACTGCTCGAAAACCGATTGCTGGCAATGATATTTAGGTCTTCATCTGTTTTATGTTCGGCAAAATGATAATAACTTTACTCTCTGTTCCCGGTTCACATCCATTTGTTTTTACATTTTTTCTAATGCCACATTTATATTCTATATCTAAAACATAGTTATCACTACGATCTTCACTTACAACAGACAGTTTTGACTGTGTTCGTGGGATTTCATACTCACACGAGACAAACATTTTTCACTGCTTGAACTAACCTTAACAAAAGAGCAAAAAACAAATCCAGTTACCAAATTAACAAATCAATTGAATCTGATTAAAATCGAAAAAGTATCAAAATTAGGATTACATTTTTAAGTGGCACTAACAACTAAAAATGTGTAAAAATCAGTACTCGAAACAGTGAATTATTTTTACAGATTCAACACGTAGCATTGTTTACTCCTTACATAAAGCCCCATACCTTCTTAGTAATTCAGTGCAATTTGGAACAGTGTGACTCCCAGTCAATCTGTCACTGGACTTAAATAAACGTAAGACACTAGATTCCAAAATGATCCAGTTATTAAAAAAAATAATAATAACAATAAATTCACTCTGTAGCACTGAACACATTCAATCATTCAATTATTGCTTCATTTAACTTTTTTTTTTTTTTTTTAATTTAGTAATTTTACTTAGTATGCGGTAAGTAAACTACCTTGCTCCAACTTTTCCTATTCCGTCCCTCCTCTGCTGCTGTCGCTTTGGAATCCTGGCACTCCAGCGACCCAATTCAGTAAATAAATTCCTCTTAAATCTTAAAAAAATTAACGAAATCCATGGATATTCATTTTAACATATATGAACAATAAATCACGAGAGATGAAATCTGACAGCACCACAGGACAAATGCATTTTCCACTTGGCGAACCACCTGTCCTTAGTTAGCCTTGCTGGCTCTCCTGTCATTTCCATATTAAGGCACAAAGGCAAGGAAGGACTTATGAATCTACTTGTACAATACATTATCAAGCTCACCTTCCTTATCCTGTAGAATTGGATTGAAGACATACTACTTACTTATTAAGCAATTTACACAGGTTTGTCTACCCAATTTGAAACATATGTGGCACCTGACCATGCTACGGGGTTGCAAAAAGCCAATCTAGCTCTGCCTGTGAGCCCCTAGCACTGGAAGCAGCAGCCTCCTTATCGTACAACTCAACCTGCACAAAGCTACTGTACATGGAATTTGTTTGTTTTAGTCTATGATCATTATAGAGCCATGATCAATATGTTTGCCTTGATCAAACAGCATTTCCTATGGCCCATTCGTCCCCGATGTGTCACATTTCACTGCCTCGATAATTTGTTTGTGGGGGAGTCCAGATTGGCTAGATTGGCTACAACATATATATATTTATATATATATATATATATATATATATATATATATATATATATATATATATATATAATATCCTGTTTTTTCTAAATGGTACACTAATACACTGACAAAAATACTGATTAGATACGCTAATGCAAAAAAAAAGAAAAGTACAACTACTAGATCTCATTCACACTTGCAATTTCTCACGTAAAGCTCTGCTAGCCACGACAGCAGTGAATCAATATTGAATGTGAGGGTGAGACCCTCACTCATAGTTCAATGCCTGTTATTCATTGGTAATGTTATTCTACTGGTGATAGAGCAGTGGTTTACTATGTATCATGCATGTTGTTGAGCAAAGTGCATTTGACATATTGTGGTGTATTGCTGCATTTAGATTAGGAAGCTTCCCTTAATGAAGTTGCCATAGCTACAGTGGCTTGCGAAAGTACTGACCCCCCCTTGGCATTTTTCCTATTTTGTTGCCTTACAACCTGGAATTAAAATGGATTTTTATTTGGATTTCATGTAATGGACATACACAAAATAGTCCAAATTGGTGAAGTGAAATGAAAAAAATAACTTGTTTCAAAAAATTCTAAAAAAGAAATAACGGAAAAGTGGTGCATGCATATGTATTCACCCCCTTTGCTATTAAGCCTCTAAATAAGATCTGGTGCAACCAATTACCTTCGGAAGTCACATAATTAGTTAAATAAAGTCCACCTGTGTGCAATCTAAGTGTCACATGATCTGTCACATGATGTCAGTATATATACACCTGTTCTGAAAGGCCCCAGAGTCTGTAACACCACTAAGCAAGGGGCACCACCAAGCAAGTGGCACCATGAAGACCAAGGAGCTCTCCAAACAGGTCAGGGACAAAGTTGTGGAGAAGTACAGATCAGGGTTGGGTTATAAAAAAATATCCGAAACTTTGAACATCCCACGGAGCACCATTAAAGCCATTATTAAAAAATGGAAAGAATATGGCACCACAACAAACCTGGCAAGAGAGGCCCGCCCACCAAAACTCATGGACCAGGCAAGGAGGGCATTAATCAGAGAGGCAACAAAGAGACCAAAGATAACCCTGAAGGAGCTGCAAAGCTTCACAGCAGAGATTGGAGTATCTGTCCATAGGACCACTTTAAGCTGTACACTCCACAGAGCTGGGCTTTACGGAAGAGTGGCCAGAAAAAAGCCATTGCTTAAAGAAAAAAATAAGCAAACACGTTTGGTGTTCACCAAAAGGCATGTGGGAGACTCCCCAAACATATGGAAGAAGGTACTCTGGTAAGATGAGACTAAAATTGAGCTTTTTGGCCATCAAGGAAAACGCTATGTCTGAAGCAAACCCAACACCTCTCATCACCCCGAGAACACCATCCCCACAGTGAAGCATGGTGGTGACAGCATCATGCTGTGGGGATGTTTTTCATCGGCAGGGACTGGGAAACTGGTCAGAATTGAAGGAATGATGGATGGCGCTAAATACAGGGAAATTCTTGAGGGAAACCTGTTTCAGTCTTCCAGAGATTTGAGACTGGGACGGAGGTTCACCTTCCAGCAGGACAATGACCCTAAGCATACTGCTAAAGCAACACTCGAGTGGTTTAAGGGGAAACATTTAAATGTCTTGGAATGGCCTAGTCAAATCCCAGACCTCAATCCAAGCTTATACATACATACCCCAAGAGACTTGTAGCTGTAATTGCTGCAAAAGGTGGCTTTACAAAGTATTGACTTTGGTGGGGTGAATACTTATGCACGCTCAAGTTTTCTGTTTTTTTGTCTTATGTCTTGTTTGTTTCACAATAAAAAATATTTTGCATCTTCAAAGTGGTAGGCATGTTGTGTAAATCAAATGATACAAACCCCCAAAAAATCCATTTTAATTCCAGGTCGTAAGGCAACAAAATAGGAAAAATGCCAAGGGGGGGTCAATACTTTCACAAGCCACTGTACATATATGGGACAAGGGTTTTGTTATAGCCGTATGTAGGGTAATCTTCTGTCACAAAGACGGCTGTAGTGGGTGACGTCAGACCAGAAACAGGAACCAACACAAAATAAACAGAGAGGTGGAGTTTGGTGAAGCTGAGCGATTGTTTTCGCTCAGCATTAATTGAACAGACAGAAAATAAAAGATTAAGACAAACAAAACACAGGCACTTTCACCAAAATAGAGATAAACAAAACGGACTACGCAGACAAACACGATGAGCTGATATTATGATTTACTTTACGTTTAAACCTTCTCCTCTCCACACCCGTTCTCCACTCACCAAACACACAATCCAGAGTGAGTGAAAACATGCTGCTTTTATGCAGCTGTATCGAGACTCACTTGCTAATCAAATCATTCAATTGGAGTCTCGGTACAACTGCAAGTGAATTAGTAAGGTGCAATTCCCTGTGCTCACATATTATTACATTTTACCTGCATGTGAAGTGCTGTGCAATTCAAATATACATTCTAAACCACTCGTGTTACAGAGACCCATTTATATCCCATGTACCAATGACACCAACATTAACACACTACACGTAACATACAACACCGAAATACACACAGGGGCGGGTTCAACATTGCCACATCTTCCAAGAGAAGAGGTAATGCTAATGTTCAGTCTTTTCTGGTAATGGTTAGGGACTAGAGAATAATAATGACAATGATAATAATAATAATAATAATAATAATAATAATAATAATAATAATAATAATAATAATGAGTAAACAATGGAATAGTTTAACAACCGTGTTTGTAAACAAAGACGGTATTCGTGTTAAACAAATAAGTGTAAATGAGAAGAAACGTGCAATGTAAAACATATGAATGTTTATTGTAACAGGAATAAATGTTAAATACTGAGTTGATCTTTGTATAAAAACATTTCAGGTGTAACCGGTTATTGAACATTACATTCTAAATACCACTTGCGAGAACAATGTGATTGATGGGTTGGGATAAGCTTGGACCGTCACCGTGTTCTATATATATTTACACCGAGCATCAAAAGAAACTTATCACTAATATAACACATTTATTTTTCGAAAAAGGTATATAAATGGACACTGACGAAATGTTTTTGGTTTCTTTTCTTTTCTGAAGCATATGTACTTAATCATCTAATTAGTGAGACAATTGACTGGACACTGGATATGGAGTGATTTCAGCTGTTGAATTGCAAGCAATAAAGAAAATCACACAAATAAAACAACATGCCACTTATTTCAAGACAGCAGGATCTTTGTGCAATCGACACGTTGAAGGCTGGACTAGGGCAGTGTACTGTGGCTCACTGTCTTGGGTGCTCACAGCCAACAATTTAAAACCTGGCAAGACGGTATAACCAGACACGCTCTGTCAATGACAGGCCATGACCAGGGAGACAATACCTGCCCAAGATCGACAGATCATTTTGCAGCATCTTGGTGATATCAGTTAAATCAGCACAATAAAAAGTCACCGCACCTGCTCTAAAACAGAGTTTGTCATTTTTCGATCACATCTAGTAAATATAAGTGATTAATTTATTTTGATGCTCTGTGTGTGTGTGTGTGTATATATATATATATATATATATATATATATATATATATATATATATATATATATATATATATATATATACACACACACACAGGTAGTGGATAAAAAAATGGAAACACCAATGTAAAGTCATTTAATAGGGCGTTCGGCCACCACATGCGGCCAGTACTGCCTTTATGTGCCGTGCCATAGTCTACCAGCCTCTGAGGGATGCGGCACCATTCTTCCACGAGAAAGTCAATCAACTCACGCCTAGCTGATGGAGGTGGAAAATGCAGTCTCAGGCGTCGTTCCAGAATATCCCATAAATGCTCGACTGGGGTTCAGATCTAGTGACTGAGAAGGCCATGACATATGGATAACATCAGTGTCATGCTCATCAAACCATTGGGTGACCACACGTGCTCTGTGGATTGGGGCATTGTCATCCTGGAAGACATACCCCCCCCCCCCCCCCAGCAGGAAAGAAATGTCTTTTGTGTGTAATGCTTTGATGGAACTGGTGGCAACTTTTTGGTCAGATAACACTTGTCTTCCAATGCTAAGGCCAAACATCGCAGCACCTGGTCATGGCGCCAAGTAAACCGTCCTTGGCTAAGACCCACCTTACATCCTGTCAAAATATGCCTTAATGTTGCAGGTGATGAACACATGAGGGATCCTCACCCACCCAGAGGTTTAGGTTCTGTGGTGATGGGAGAACATCATATGTTGATCTGATGAGGAAACTGATCCTGCTGTGTTCCATTGTCCATAGGTCTTCCCAGCCGATCGTGCATTGTTCCCCACTCTCCCATCTCATCCATTCTCCCTGCTTAGCCTGGGAAATGGCCTTTACACACCTGATCCTCTCCTCCTGCCTTTGCACCTCGTTGACTACCAGCTTCCTCCATTGAGCTGGGATTGCCTTGTGCCATGTAGGAGGAGCTGAACTGAGACCAAGACCTCCTTTTCCATGCTGAACTTGCCCCATAATATCTCCGATTCGAAGGGCAGCCTTACCATCTTCCACAGCTTTCTTTGCCGCCAATTTTCTTCCAGTTTTCAACACAGGTGCTGCATAAGGGACGCATTTGTCACGTGAATCTACTAATGTCATTTTCAGTCGGACTTTGGTACACTTAAATTCCTCGGTTAGAGCAGAGATTGGTAGTTGCAGTATTCCTTTACCATAAAGTCCCACTCTGCTGAGGCAGCGTGGAACTCCCAACCATTTCCTGATTTTTATATATATATATATATATATATATATATATATATATATATATATATATATATATATATATATATATATATATATATATATATACACACACACACATTTTTTTTTTTTTATATAATAAATAAATACCCAAAATTGCTACTGTGCTGCATTGAAAAAAATATGTATTTCATAAGAAACAGCTGCTACAAATCAATGATTACTGTATATCCCTGTTGAAAAAAAACACACACAAGTAATTCAACACATTTTAGGTCTGCTTTTCAGTCACATATGTGGACGCGCAAAGGTGCTTTAAAACCACAAACATGAATGGGGTTGCAGACCTTAATATCCGGTGAATTATTTGTATGTAACAGTGGATCTCTCCACTGTAAAATGTACTGCAAGTATACCAAAAACTTGACATTAAAAACTACTCCAACAAGGCAACTCAAGTTCTAAAAAAAGTTGTTTGAGACACAAACCCCATTTTACGGTCTTTCATTAACTACATGTATTACAGTTTGCGCCTTAAAACGCAAAACAATAAAAAATTTGGAAGGTTTTAACCAGGCCTGTTGATAGATGAGTTTAATTCAAAATACACTTCAAAAGGTTAGATTGGATTGTACTGTTTTTGTATTAACAGTATTATTAGAAGTGCTTCATTGCAGCCTGAATGGATTGCTCTTTGACTTCAGTTGCGTACTGCAAGACTCTGTACAGTATCACTTCTGATGGATGTCCATTGACTGCAGTTTAAGTTCTACCATGCTGTAATGAAAACCACTGTTGAACTCAATACATTTTAACAACACCTGCTTCATATGATCATTCTACTCTTAACGTATTTATTTTTATATCGAATGCTCCAACTATTAAAACGAAGAGCCTTTTCAACAAAACTTACAGTACAAAAGAAAAAGACACATTTTCAGGAAGTTCTTCTTGTGCTCAATCAGCAAAACAGGCTGTAAAAACTAGCCTTCAGTATGAAATGTTTCATAAAATAAAATGCTACATTTATATAATAAATTGGACTACAATACTGACTGACTGGTCTACATGGCTACATACTGTAGAAGACATCTATGGATACAGTCAGTGGACCCGAATAGGAGGAATCTGTATGATTACCAACCTTTCCTTCAGCAGCATCTAAATAGAGATAATACTATTGATTTTATGGCTTTTTCAACATCTTGCTTGAATTATTTGACTAACCAGATGCAAGCATTTGGATGGCTACTATTTATAGTTCTACTGTAGCTTAGCAACAGAGAAAGCCCTTCCATCACTGAACACAATGCTAGAGCTCCCATAATACTGCTACAGTACAGTCCACAGGATCTGGAGCAGATCATTCTGTACAAGGCTCATACTGTAGGTGAAGAGCTAACAACAACAACAACAACAACGTTCAAGCATCAGGAATACTGTGTATCACCAACTGTTGTTGTCAATTCACAATAAACTCCAGAAAACACTCTAAAGACTTACATTAAACATAATCTGCACTCCAGTCATCAGTTCAAGGTTACTACACTGTGGTAACTGTGTGTGTGTGTGTTTTTATTCATGTGAAAAAATAGATAATCTAAAATCACTCCAGTGTCGGAAACGGATTTCAACTAATTCAGTACAACTGCACAGGTCTGGGTCTCAGACATGTGGCTATACTCATTTCTGGACATGGCAGAAAATATTTCCCTTTTCCTTGTGCCTTACAACCAACCTGGGCTGGGGGTTGCTTACTTCTATATGCAATTGCTAACTTGAAACTATTCTAGCTCATCTCAAATGCTTTGTCATTGTGGTTGGGCAGCTACCATGGTTACTGTATGCAGTGCACCTCATATCCTTTATCTGGTAATGATCAGCCTATCTTGGATTATTTTTACATTTGCAAAGCACTGTTCTAAAACAACTGACCCAGAAATGCAAGCAGCAAGAACTAGGCAAGAAGAATTAATCATTGCAATTAATATAGATGCCACTTTCCACCTATGAAAACTGCTGTACTGTACAGTAACAATCAATTCTGTACTGTGGCAGCATACACATCACACTGGAGGCTTAATTAGTGTTGTTTTGCGGATTTGTACAGTAGCTTGGCAACTAAAGTACCCCACCAGTGCATGTACTACTCTTGGTAAACATACAGTAATGCAATTTATGGCACAGTAGTACATGATTTTTTCCCTAAAATCTACAGTAATACATTGCTACTTTAATTTAATTACTTTAATTATTTATGTACTTTAACAGAGTGATTGCATGTCATGCCCAAGAGCTAGTTTTAGCTTTGATCTACAGTGACTAAATGCATGTCAAACACTGTGGTGCGAAGCATAACATTTGCTCATTTGCTCAACAAATCCATATTTTCCATTCCAGACGAGTACCATGTGAGAAAAATTCAATATATAGCAAATCCCTCACCCAGCCACTAAGCCCTGTTCACCAGTGTGTAAAACGTCCTTACATAAAGTTTTAGTTGCTGTAGCAACTAAACTACGTCACTCACCATGTCTGCCACAAACAATGGCACTGTATAAATAACACTGCGGCAGCCCATTCGGATGAAATTATGGAATATTTATAGCACTCAGTATTTGCAAGACAATCACTTTGCACAGTGAATGGAACACTGCTTTTACAGCTTTTAGAGGAAATAACATGGCTGTTAATGTCACTCATAAAACCTGATCCAAACAAAGAGGCAAGCAAGCTCCAAATTTACTTCAATTGCTTAAAAAACAACCATCACAATGATAACACTACACCAAAAACAATAATTATATAACAAGGACATTGAACTGTAGTTAAGTTTTATCATCATATTGGAAGGTCCATAATATTGTATCTTACAGGAAGCAACCAGTCAGACAGTCTTGGAGACTTACTATACCATTCAACCACTGTTTCCTATGAGCCTTGAAGTGGTTTATTAATATAAAGCCCTTTTGAACTTTACATTGGGCAACTCTACAGCCTGGCCTGGTACAAGTGTGGATTATGGGGATGTGATATACATGACCACAAGTAAAGTGATGTTACAAAAACAGATACAATGTTTAACAGGATGTGTAGATGTATACTTCAGAATGCTCAATTAGAACGTCACTTTGTAAACCAGACAGCATGTGAGCGGGGTGAAGCGAAGCGGAGCAGGAGCAATGTGCTCAGAGCTGGAGTTGAGTGGATAAAATGGTTGAGCAGAGTGGGAGTGAGAAAACCTCTGGCCCTGCTCCAGCTCCTGCCCCAACTCCCACTCCACAATTAACCGAACAGTGCATGTGCTGTGCCTAATAAAGTAAATTTGCACATTAACATTGATGGTCAGGATACAGCACTTAAAAAATGTTTATGTAAAGCCCTGTGTGGTAAATCTTCGCAAGACCTTTTTCAATCAGCGACTGAGTGATGTAAAGGCTGTTCCTCCCACCACGCCACTTCAGATGTTTCACGAGACCGTTTCAAGTGACTTCTCTGTTCATAATAATGACATCCTTAAATGTGCAAAATGCAGACTTGCTTCATAAACACAGAACATTTATATTTTGGTGATGTGTACCTGTTGTTGACAGTTGCTGTAAATGTTTATTTTAAGCACAAAGGTGAGACATTTAGATGAGAAAAATGTCTCGTGTAAACTGCTTTTTAGGGTTTCCATTCGCTCAATTTATTTTACCAGGCTTTTCACCTGACGGCATGCAAATGAATGGAAAAGGTGGGGATTGATATGTAAGATTACCTATGCGTAAAGTACTTGTGCTGTTTTTGTACATTATTTGTGAACTTTTGTGAAAATGTGGTTTCCATGTGCAGAGAACTGGTACACAAGTGAATCTAAGCTGCTGTATGTAATAAAGCAAAATACCTTGTGCCTGGCTGACTAATAACACCATGTAACAATTTTTTTTTTTTTTTATTCCTGGGTAGTAAGTGTTATTTCCTAATTGCTTATGCCTCAAAAGTATAGAAAATGGCTATTATTCCCCACAAGCTTTGCTTTTGTGACCAGGACAATGATAATTCAAAATATCACTATTTCCAATGGGAAAACAGGCAAATGTGTGTCTTTTCGTTCACATAAAAGTCAGAAAAAAACAACATATGAATCCAAATTAACATGTATTTATACTAAAGTAATACAAAAATGAGTACAAAAGATTTAGAAGTGAGTAGTTTTTCGAGATTTACGATTATACTGTGTTTACAGTATAATAGTAAATCTCGAAAAACTTTGTAATGTTTTCCCATTGGAAATAGTGATATTTTGAAATATCACTGTCCTGGTCACAAAAGCAAAGTTTGTGGGGAATTATAGCCATTTTCTATACTTTTGAGGCATAAGCAATTAGGAAATAACACTTACTACCCAGGAACAAAAATTGTGTTACATAGTGTAATGTGGTTTTACTACTTTTGCCCAAACTGTTTTTGAAATGTCATTAGTAGTAAATACTGTTTAAACTAATGTATCTTACGACTTATTAATTAAAAATAAATTTGACGGTAAAAAATTGAAACTGACCAACAGATACTGCAGATTACCATGGCTGAAACTGGGAGGAGACGTTTTATATTATATCTCTCTCTCCCATTCATTAAGGCAGTACAACATATAGGGGGATCAGGTGATGCTGCGTATACTACCCTGGTTTAGAAACCCTACCTATCCAGATGGCTGACAGCTGCTGATGAAGCATTCAACACCACGCTTGGGCAAATACGGGTAGCGGGCACTTGAAAGGAAGGTGGCGGATACTGATGAAACAGACTGAAGTGCAGCATTAGTTCATTCCCAAAATTAGCACTGCCAGCTGTGATACAGACGGGAAAGGTTACCACTGTTGCCAAGTCTCAAGAGAAAAATAATAAAAGCGATACTGCCTTTCAAAACAAGCGAACCCATGATAGCGTATGAGTGTTTATGCAATTTCCAACCAGCGACTCTCAAAAACAAGCCCAATTCTGCTTATTACAAGCAGACTTGGCAACTGTGAAGGCTAGCTCAGCCACTAGTTTCAATTGGACAGGAGCGATCGGAGGAGTCTCGTACGGTCAGAGATTTTCTCCTTTCTTTAAGTTGTGTTGGATCTACTGTTGTGTCAAATATTAGTGATGCAAACAAATAAAACACAGTCAATACGTTCATTTGCAATTTTATTTGGTCAGTTCTGAGGGAGCATCAACAACTTGTTGGATGTTGTTGCGCTGTTTTGGGTGAACGAGCTGGCTCATAACATCCAGTTCACCAACTATATTTACTAACATGGAGGGCAGACACAAAGTCGCCTGTGTGACCAGGCCTTTACAGTGCATAAAACACATTTCTATTCTCTACCAAAGAAAGGAATTCTTCTATGAAATTCTTAAATAATTTTGACAGTACTTCATTAAACTGCTATACTTAGCATCTTCTTTTCCCTTTACATGATACAAGGCTGTATAAGTCAGGCACTGCAAGTCCTTTCCACCCACTCCATAACTCTTTTAATCTACCTACTGTAGAAAACAAAGAAAACCCTGGGTGCATAACTACTACTTCATTGGAAGCCAACTTCCAGGACAAGGTGGCAACAAACCACACACTCACATTCCACAAGCATGTTTGTGGCAGGCCCTTCCTGCTGCCCAAACATGCAAAGTGTTGAAACCAACACACCTTTGTGAAGTGAAAGGAATGTCCTTCAGGAGTTAATGTAGTAGTTTACAATTTGACAAACCTTTTGCACACTGATGGCTTAGCTGAGCAACAGCCATTCCTGTAATTACTGTGGTAATGTAGGTGTTATTTACATGACTTGCTGTACAAGAATGTGGCTTGCTCTATACATGCTATGGGGTAGGGATCCAAAGTACAGTAAACCAGCTGTCACAAGTTAGGTATAATGTGTTTGACCCAGAATAGTAGTCACACAGTATGAGAGACCACGACCATGCGGTACCCGGGAATGCGTTGTACCGTGGTTTCTCTCGTTTACTTGTAATGACAAAATTCCTCATGGCTCCGACAAAACCACTAAATACAAACTTAACCTTTAACCTTTTTTGTCTTTAAGTGACTCCTAATGTCATTAGTTGGCTCTGTTATTAATGGAAAAACCTTCTGCAAATTACAGTAGCTAGCAAAGTCAGCTCCTGATAACTCTCTGCAGTTTAAAAAGTGTTTAAAATAGAAGGTTTATTTGAAAAATGTTTAACCATTTTTACAGTATCTGCTAAAATAGCAGTTCATTGTTCAACCTGTCAGGTTTTAAATTACTCTTTATTATCAGAGTTTTGATTTCTTAATTTGAGAATTTAAAGAAAATGTAGACAATATGACAACAGAGTTGTAAGTGCAGGTCTCTGGTGGGCATAATAAAGACAATGTTAAAACAAGCTTTTGCATTAAGCCTTGTAGTGCTAGGTATACAATTAATTTAAAAATAAATAAGTCTATAGTCGCCCACCTGGGGACATCGAAATGTAAGAAACGAGATATACACACGCACACAAACACACACACACACACCTTATGAGTTCAGCATCATGTAGAACCAGAATTCCCTTGACAATAATTGACAGTCACATGTGTCAGAAATATGAAACAATATTTTATTTAAAAATAAAAAGGGTGCATAACTAATCTATTATTACAGAAAGGAAAGGCTATTGGTTAGATGTATTTGTTAACAGTATACAACTCATTGATTCCTCAGTCAAACGATTACAACGACCACAACATTATCAGCATACAAGATACTTACATTAATTCTGGTTAATCACACAAAATGTTCTACTTTGCATTAGTATTTTCTCATTTTAAATCAATCATATTTCATATCAAAATGCACAAGAATTAATTCAACTTCCTATGCAGAATGGAATCCAACATTCCAGTAACGAATTTATCAATTTAGTTTAGGCGTAATTTATCAAACTGACAATATGTTATCAACCTCAATTGATTCTATATTCTAATTAACTCAGAAATGGGGAAATGATCAAATTCTCTGCATTTATTAGGCAACTCCTTTGAATGACATATTTCAAGAAACAAAATACATTTCTTGCAAGTTATGTTCTATTCCTAGAACAATTTATCCACTAACTTGATAGCATTAGCTACAGTTAATTTGTCAAGTCATAAAATGATTTAATATTTGATATGTTGAATACTTATCGATTTTCAACAAAGAAGTCAGTCCTTTTAGGATGATGAAAACACTGCTGTTTCTCCCATCTCTCTGGAGACAAAGTTCCACCGAAAGAAAAGACTGTTGTCCTTGGAAGGCATTGTATTGCGTCGGCTCTCAGCAAAACAATAGTTATTTTCAAAGGGAGGCAGCTGTTGATTTCTAAGTCTTGCAACATTACCTTTGACTTGTCAGAAGGTTTCCCACTGGAAATAGTTCAGTTGATCAGATTAAACAATGTGTTGCAATTAAAGTTATGTACTTTGTAAAAGTGTTCTTGTTGCAATACTTTTGTACAGGCTACGGGACCTTCCAGAGGCACAGCTGCTGGCTCTTTGCTTCAGTTGGTTTCGTGGTTGGTTTCAAGCAGCAAAATAAAAACAAAGATCCGCTTTGGGATCAATGCAGTGTCCTGTTTCCAGGTTCAGGTCTCTCGCAAAGCAGAGACCAAGGCCCTTTTCAGAGCTGATTTCAACCCCCGCTTAGCCTTCTCAGAACATGATTTTAGCCATTTTCCAGACCTGATTCTCACCCCACTTCAGAACCTGGCTTCAGACTTCTTGCTTGGCCCAGTATTGTGAATTAAACCTTGACCCGTGTTGAATGGCTTGTTGAATTCATGGGTGGTTTTTAAAAGTAACACAATGTGCCTAATCACTGGTTGGTTTGTCTCTGGGCCACTCCTTGGCCCTTCAAACAGCTCGTGATTACCAGTTCGACCTAAGTTCCTTTGTCTTGTCAAGGATGATTGACCGCTCAACCCCCCCGGCTTTATTGGGGGGGGGGGGGGGGCTACCTCTCTTCAATGTCTAGAATTGCCTGTTTACACAGATCTCAGTTTGTGATTACAAAAAGGAATGTTTACGACCCAGCATCAGTCTCACTTTGACCGAGATGGGAGAAAAGAAAAACTTTAACTTTCTCAAACAAGTTTAAACGGTGTATATTAATATCCAGCAATAACCTGACTTGGCTGCAGTGTCCGCTACAGCCTTTTCTTAACTGACAGGATACCAATGTTTTATGGCAAACAATAACATGAGAAATCGATGCATCACCTCATCATTACTGAAAAAGGTTACACAAGTCTACAGACATATGTGCACTATACAGTATTTAAATATGTATCATGGACTTAAAATGTGATTTTAATTTTTTTTTTTTTTTTTAAATCATTACCCAAAAAAGATCTGGGCATTTTTCACAGCATACCCGGTTCTGGATTTTATACCCATGTCGGCCTCTACTATTAAAAACCGGTGTTACAGTGACGTTAGCCTGTGTATATACAGCACCTATAGAAAGTCTACAACCCTTGAACTTTTTTCATGTCAGTGCCTCAGTGTTTCATGCATTTAAAAATGAGGATTTTTTTTTCCCCACTTATCCACACAACACATTCCACACTTTTCATGGGGAAAAAAGCTTTTATTTAGAAAAAAAATTACATATTAAATATAAAACTGAAAGATCAGAATTGGATAAGTCTCCACCCCCCTGAGGTAATACTTGGCGGAAGCACCTTTGGCAGCAATTACAGCTGTGAGTCTGTTGGGATAGGTCTCTACCAAGTTTGGTCAAATATTGCCAAATCTGGTGTGCATTCTTCTTTACAAAACTGTTTAAGCTCTGTCAAGTTCCTTGGGGAGCTTTGATGGACAGCAATCTTCAAGTCATGCCACAAATTTTCGATTGGATTTAGGTCGGGGCTCTGACTGGGCCACTCGAGGACATGTACTTTTTTGTTCCTTAGCCACTCCACTGTAGCTTTGGCTGTGTGCTTTGGGTCGTTAACATGCTGAAAGGTGAACTTCCCTCCCAGTTTCAGCTTTCTTGCAGAGGGCAGCAAATTTTCCTCAAGGACTTCTCTGTACTTTGCTCCATTCATTTTCCCTTATATCATGACAAGTGCCCCAGTCCCTGCCGATGAGAAACATCCCCATAAAATGATGCTGCAACCACCATGCTTCACAGTAGGGATGGTGTTCTTTGGGTGATGCGCCAAACATAACCCTTTGCATTTAGGCCAAAAAGTCAGACCACAAAACTTTTTGCCACATGGCTACAGAATCTCCTGAGTGTTTTTTTGCATACTTCAAAACAGGATTCAAGGTGGGCTTTCTTGAGTAATGGCTTCCTTCTTGCCACCCTACCATACAGGCCAGATTTGTGGAGTGTTTAGGATATTGTTGTCATACTTTGACCAGTCTTGGCCATAAAAGCCTGTAGCTCTTACAAAGTTGCCATTGGCCTCTTGGTATCCTCCTTCTTACTTGGTCATCCAGTTTGGAGGGACAGCCTGATCTAGGCAGGGTTTTGATGGTGCCACACACCTTCCACTTCTTAATTATCTTGACCGTGCTTCAAAGCCTTTGATATTTTTTTTTAAACCCATCCACTGATCTGTGCCTTTCAACAACTTTGTCCCAGAGTTCTACTGAAAGCGCCTTGGTGCTCATGGTTGAGTCTTTGCTTTGAAATGCACTTCCCAGCAGAGGGAACCTGCAGAAACTGCTGAATTTATCCTGAAATCATGTAAATCACTACAATTTAACACAGGTGGAGGCCACTTAACTTGGTGTATGATTTTGAAGGCGAATGGTTACGCCCGAGCTAATTTAGGATTGCTATTAAGGGGGGTGGACATTTATCCAACCAGGCTATTTCAGTTTTTATTTTAAATTCATTTTCTACAAGTTTCTAGAATATTTTTTTTCTCTTGGAAGTTGTGGGGTAGGATGTGTAGATAAATGAAAAAAAATAAAAAATATATATTTTAATGCATTTTAATTCCAGGCTATAAGGCAACAAAAGGTGAACATTTCGAAAAGGGGGTGTAGACTTTCTATAGGCACATCACACACACATACACTAAGCTTAATCTCACATAATTGATCATTTAAATATTATAAAACACTAAGAGCATAAGTAATATAGAACACATTAAATGGATTTTAGTAGGTGTTTAAAACCCAATAGTGAATGAATGAATCAGCAGCAGCCAAGCCAATTGTAAGTGGAGCTTGTTTCAGAGAACAGGGTCACACTAGAGAGTAGAGATGTCCAGCTCTGAGTAATTGAAAAAGGCAGCTGTTTAGCAGCCCTAAAGCATAGTGATAGCAGTAAGTGGTTTGTAATTACTATCAAGTTACAGGATTATATTTTTCCAGTGTGCAGAATGTACTATACAATTGGTTGATGCAGGGAATAGCGATAGGAGATCTTGTTTTAAAAGCGATACTCATTTTTAAACAGACGTGCTCTATAATACAGGAAGTTCTGTATTTGGGGTAGCCTCTAAATAACATCTGCACCAGCTGTAAAAATACAAATGGAAATCACAAAAATTAACGCTTAAATTATGCACTGGGCAAGTTATATGCTGCAAGAACGGGGTGCAGCAGGTGAAATACAGACCTGTTTCAGTTTAAATCACCCAACACACTCAGCATTTCATTGTTTAAATTTACCATATCACTTTTTGCGCAATATTTCCTGTATTTTAACATCCACCTGCCTCAATTTCCTTTTGCTCAGCTCGACTTCCAACACCTACTGCAGGCTCTACTGTATGTGCATGGGGAATTTCAGTGGCATTTTAAATAAGGATTTTTTTTTTTTTTTTAAAAGGCCAAAACATACAAACATCATGCCGAGAGTACTGTGAATAGCTTTATCAATGTACAAAAGTGTGCAGCTAGCACAAGAAACTATAAGCAACATGGGCTTTCAGCAGTGCAGATTCACTCAATTTTGCATGTATTTAACTATTCTTTTTGCTGACAACACTATTAAACACATAAAAATCACCAAGATACAGAGATCCATTCAAACCTTTTGCCTTAGGAGCCTGTGGCAAAGTGGTTAATAGTGTGCAGGTGCAAGTGATTAAAGAAGATATAACAGACAGAATTGTAATCCAGGTGCAAAGGTTTGTTTTATTTGTTTTGTCCAGTGCCTGACGGAGAAACAAACAGAAAATAATAATGTTGGTAAGTAATACAGCGGCGTGTATTACTTTATTATTTCGGGGCCAACTTAGGGATTATAGTCTCGTTACTGTATCCCCACATTACACACATACACAAGTCTCTTTAGTGCGTGAATTAGTGACTGTGGTACAATACAAGTTACTGTGAGACAAGTGAAGTGCTGTTCCGGGTTTGTGCTGGCCTCTGGCGACAGTTCCGGAACGTGTCAGCTGTCTAGTGATAGAAGTAATAAATAGACAGTACAAAACAAAACAAAACACTGACAATTATTTCCACAACAAACACAGGTCCTTCTGGGTCACTTTATAATAACCAAAATGAAGGAACAGATAACAGCGCTTTGACCCCTTGTTAAATTATTGCAGCCGCTCCTCCAATCCGCAGTTGCCACATAATTTCCCTTCCACGTCAATGAGTTAGTGTACCAAAGCTCTGTCTCTTTTCTACATGACCGACTTCTTTTTAACCCTTGGAACGAAGTGTCAGGCCAAATAGTCCAGAGTACTCTCTTCCTGTTACTTAGCACCCTCACAGGGAGATTTACCACCAAGAATCATTGTCTTTCTGTCATAGCCAAAATCCAATTTTTAGATGCCACTTCAGGACTAAGTTGGTTGCTACCATATTAAACTGCTTAAACACTGAAGTGATACGAAAACAGAAACGTAATGTTTGTGCTCACTTGTTTGTTCCTTCATTCTGGTGAATGGTCAATCTATGCAGCTGATGACTACCTATTAGATATTTTGGTGTCTATACCTTGAACTGTGTACAGTTGGAGCATGGAAAATAGAATGCTGCAGCTCCTATGTTCAGTGGTAGTTGGTGAAGTGAAGCGTGTTCTGTAACACTGTAACATAGCTCTTACCGTTTATTTTTTCATTAAACAAAAGTTTAAGTTTCAGTGAGTTCATTCTGTTACTTATGATATGAAATATACCACAGCAAGCCCACTGTCATATTTAGGTATTTCCAAACCATTCTTGTACATTAGCACAATCACTTGGCTTAATTTAGAGAATGGCAATTTTTTCTACTGTAATCAAGTAAGCTGCAGTACATTTAATTTAATTCCCGAAATTTTTTTTTTTTTTTTCCCCCTCCACATTACACTTCCTAATTACAGTTCAAAGTATTGTATGTGTTCTGTTTTCACAGTTCTTTAATGATACTGGTAATGTCTTAAATTACTGTGCCTGTTTCTTTGTTTCAAGACTTTTCAACCTGGGGTACATGAACCCTGGCGGCACTACTATGGATCATAGGGGGTATGCAGGACGACTCAAATGCAAAAAAGTAATGATCTTGAATAGATTTTTTTGAAATGCTATGCAATTTTTAAAAAAAAACTTGTCCAAGGGATTCACCATAGCTTGTGTTATTTATTAATGTTATCACACTGAGTTTTCTGTTCACTTAGTTTATCTTTTCATTTTAAATTGAAACAATACACTTAATAGCTAAATTACCTTTGTGTCCTGTGTAAATAAATACAGGCATCAATAAAAACTGAGTACATTACCAATACATTTTTTACACCAAATTAAAATCACAACATATTACTGACTCTAAATTATTTTGCGTGTTTAAATACATAGCAGACTCACATCTCGAATTATCAATGTTCCAAAAACTCACTCTTGGTCACATTTTATAAAAAAATTTTAAACTAATAAACAAACAATTACTATAACAAACATCATCGTATTCATCATCGTCTAGTTGAGTTCTTACCTGTAAACAGGAACACATTTAAATTGTGAAACTCACCGTCTGTTCATTTTAAGCTAAATTTACACACAACACTACTCACATACAGTTGAGCACCATCACAACTGGTGCATGAAACTGGGGTTACCGTATTTAGCTGGTGTCAATACAGCACCTCTGTATTTCCAGGCATTTGTATTATATCAGATTGTTACAGTCCTTCTCACAGTTTAAAACATGTGACATGCAGGCTTTTTTTTTTTTTTTACAGAGCGACATCATAGCACATTCATAAATACACATTTTTAAAGGGAGAGGTGGAACTTGTCTTAAATAAATTACATATATATGCCAAAATGTTTAGTCGCATTGGCAGTCCTTTTTAGTCTGCAGATATTTTCCATACTTTTCAAGACAAACCCACACCAAAGAGACTCCCATGCAAGACAGATTTTATACACAAATACAACATTTCCTGTTTTGACATACAAGTATATCCAATGAAAACCTTGGTTATGCCATGGACGGTTACCATGACTACTGAGAATAGGAAGGCAAATTTTCCATCTGTGCAAAACAAACCCAGTCTGCAATACACAATCACTCATGAGAAACAGGAGCTTTTACACTTAAAATAAAGGAAGCACTACAGAACCAGCTGCAAATGTGGTTTCCATTCACACCACTCCACCCAGATTTTGCATAAAAATATAAGTTGCACCTAAATGCCCACTTTGTATGCTGGTGGCCACTTTGTCACTTGCTTTCAAAACCTGGTGGCCAAGTGAACTTTTATGGTGGCCAACATTTTCAGATGGGGACAATATGAGGAGACATGTCTGCTATATGTTGCACACACATTGCTTTTGCATGCTTTGTTTTCATGTAATGGGTGTTTTTTATTATCTTTAAAATTGTGGGAGGGGAACTATATAAAATCAATGTTCCAGAGAAATAACTCCATAAAATTAGAACTACAATATGTGCATAAAATGCCAGGGAACTATTTTTTATGTGCATAAAATGGCAGTGAGTTAAGTATAACATGCCAGGAAAATATATATGTAAAATGTCAGGAAATAACTAAATAATGCCAGGGAAGTAACTATATAAAAAATCCAGGGCAGTGAACACTTTTCTCCGCTCACTGTCATAGACAAGCTGGCTAAAATACTAAACACTCCACTAGCTCCTCCTCCTCCTCCTCCTCCTCCTCATCTTCCATTACATTCTCATTTTCATGGAGTTCCAAAATGCAAATAGATTTTACTGCTGCTTCAGTTTCTATGACGCTTCATTTAGGGACAGTAAGAGACAGTTTGAGCGAGTCAGGGAAAGTTTAATGTCCTGTAGCGCTGCAGCACTCCTGCAACACAGAGAACTTTTTAAAAGCGGTGTAGTTATTTTAAACCCCATCTGTGCCGTAAGGCAGCACAGGACACCTCAACACTGCTTTCATCCCATGTTGTTGTTGTTGGGAATCTACTTGCTTTTAAAGTTTTTTACTTTCTTATAACTTGACTGGCTGGTGCGTGTTACTATGGAAACAAGAAAACAGGGCTGGTTCCATGAAAAGATTGGCTCTGCGAGATCAACAGGGTAGTGCAGATTCTGACAGTTAAGCAGAAAGCCTTTATTACAGACCCAAAGTTCTGTTGTACAGTATATACTGTAAAATTAACTGACCACATTAAAATTGAAGATCATATTTGGCGACCAGGCGAGCTGACTAACCACCCTGGTACTGACAAATTCAGTTAGGCTAAATCATTCTGCAAATAAATAGGAACATTACTTTGCTATAATGTAGGGCAAGTTGGACAACCCCCCTTTCAATCTTCACTGTTTTAACTTTATTTTTGTCCTTCAAGTGACTCTTATTGTCATAAGTTGGCCCTTTTAACAATGAAGCAACCTTCTGCAGACCAGCTGGCAAAGACAGCTCCTGACACTGTAACACTCAGCAATTTAAAATGTAAAAGGGTATCCTTAAGCGCAACTGGAAGTAGCACGGTACTGTCCAAATGCAAGCAGGCACATACTTAACATTCAGGGCTGGACAACTGTTATACTACTAGTCACAATACATTGAAATCAAGCGGATCACCTTCATTCTAGAAGAATTACATTGTAGTAACCAAGGGATGTTTGTGTATGAAATTGCAATTAATAACAGATCAAATCCTTTTTAAAAGTGTTCAGATATTGTGACTGATCTTTATACATGCGGTAGAAAAAACACCTTATTGTCTTAATAGCCTATTTTAGTTGTTGCATCCTATTTGTGCTCAAAGTTCCTTGTCCTGACTGAATGCACATGGCAACACTCTTATAACCCTAACAGGTTGTCCTACAGCTGTTGTAAACAGCTCATATTTTGCTTATTATTACTGCCAACACCAGTAATCTGCAGCTGCAATCGATTATTTGGGAAATTATATTTTCTATTTACATTGTTCAGCCAACCAAAGAATGCATTTTATAAGCTCGGGCCATACTGCACTTGGTAACTAATTGCTTATTTCAGGGCTTACAGCAGCTGATTTCAAGCTTTGTTGTTGTATATCCAAGCAGGCCTACATAAGCTGCAGATACACAAACAGCTTAATAAATGGGAATAACTGTTACATCAACAGCTATAAATGACACTGAAGGTTGGTTCAAATTGTAAAGTGGCTATCCAGTCCTCTTTAAAATAAACCTCATGGGTGACACTTACCAACTGCAGGAGCATCATACTCGTCCCCTAGCAGGATTTCAGGTGCTGAATAAGCCAGTGAGCCACAGCTTGTGGTCAGCTTCTTGCCAGGCTGGAACTTGTTACTAAAGCCAAAGTCTGTGAGCTTGACCAGCCCCTGTTTCTCAAAGAAGACCACGTTCTCAGGCTTGAGATCCCTGTGCACCACGTGGAGCCGGTGACAGTAGGAGATGGCGTGGACTATCTGGGCAAAGTATTTCTTGGCCAGCTGCTCGCTGAGCCCCTCCTCATGCTTCATGATGTAGTCGAACATGTCTCCACCATCGCCCAGCTCCAGGATTAGGTAGAGCTTGGTCTGAGTGTCGATGACCTCGTACAGTCTCACAATGTTGGGATGCTGCACCAGCTTCATGCAGCGCACCTCCTGGAACAAGTGACCGGTCGCCACAGAGTCCAGTTTGGTCTTATCAATGACCTTCACTGCCACCTTCTCCCCTGTGAACACATGCCGGGCCAGCTTGACAACTGCAAAGTGGCCCCGGCCCAAGGTTTTATCCAGGTCATACAATCCAGCGATCTTCCCATCATACCCGCGTTTGAAACCTGCCATGCCGGTCCCCGCGATGAAGTGTCAGACGAAGGGTCCGAGGGAATGTTCAGTGTTGGGAGTCTCCGGCTTACTTCAGCACATCTGCAAGTGAACAGACCATGTTGCTAGGTTTCAAACAGACCTGCAACAAGAGAAAGTTAATAAGAAAAAAAAGGTTAATTGATAACAATAAGCCTTTAATTCTTTCGGCATGCCACAGGCAATTATTTCAAACCTTCCCCACCCCAACATACACATCAAGTGTTTCAAAGCCAAGACTTATCCCATCGTTCAAACAATGCTTAGACATGCACCTTATCCTGGAAAAATAAAAAATACACAAAGCATCTGTCGGTTCCAAAATTGCAACTGCATGGCTGTACTTCAGCAGTGTTTTCATACATTCATCATCTGTACTTTACAATAACCTAAACAATGGCAATCTAAATGCTAGTTTGATGAATGTCAATTAAAACTCCTAGTCCTATCTTTTACCACCTTCTGTACTTTTCTGATTGACCATTCAAATTAATCCTGTAGCTTTATTGTATGAGAAAATAATCCATTATTAAAGAGGACACAGAACTTGAGCGCTTGCTAATAACCACTACAGGCTACAGTGAAACAAGCTTGCATACTTGTAGCTCAGTCAATAACTAACAATCTCAGATAAAGCAAACAGAAAACAATGTTAATGTGTTACAAACTAGCATGTAAAAGAAATGTGCAGTAGTTTAAGATTTCTAAACCCTCAATTCTAAACATCTGTACAAGAACAGAAATTGACAATATCTTTAATAAAGACTTATCCAAACCAGAGGGTCCAATTCCTTCTGCTGTGCACTCATCAGATTTTACGGTACTACAATATGCACGTTCATATGAAAAGCATGATTCGCACGGGACTAAAAACCAGGTGTCCTCAGAGTTGGTCAAAAGTAGAGGACTTCTTGTAACCTCCCAGACGTGGACTCATTTTCATCAAGGAAAGTCGATGATGTGGCCAGAGAAGGCCCTTTTGCGCATGATTTGTAAAAAATGAACTGGTTGTAAATAATTAAATTCCATTGTACTTTCTTTCCCAAAGGACAGAATAACAATTTCGTCCTCCGAGTGATATGTATTTCTATACATATCTTCAAATGCACCATTCAAAGCATCGTTTTTTTAAGAGTTGCCAATTATGTTTTGTATTTTCACCCGTACCCAATTTGGTTATGTACAATTGTAATGTTTTACTGAACTGGAGAATTTTAGGACAGACAGTACCAATCGTAATATTATATTATGGTTGCTATTGCTTTGAGCCGGAAATGCTGTATCAATTCTAACATAAAACTGACATGGTCAATTTGCACAGGAGAAAAAAAAAAAAAAAAAAAAAAAAAAAAGACACAGGACGCTTGAGTTTGAAATTTTACAGACGGTCCCAATGTCCTCTAAAAAAATAATAATAATCAAACGACCTCTGAGAAAATTATCTGGGATAAAAAGAAGAAATGTCAGTAAAAATTCCAAAACCACCTGCTGATGATGCGATTTATAGTCCCGTACGAATTGGGTGTTAGATCAACAGCGGTCAGAGTTCAATGCTGGGGAAAAATGTTTCTCCTCCTCAAGAGTCTCTTTACACATAGAGAATCACAAAAGTGCAAGCTTGTTTATTCTGTACAAAGAAAACTCACAGCACTCAAGGTGTACATGACCTTGTCCATTTACAAAGGAATAAATTACTTTGACAGAATTCTCCGTCTGTCCAGTACACTTAACCTAATTACACGGCCCTGTGAAAGTACAATCTTGGCTACAAGGCTACTTGAAACACAGCATGCATCCTTATACGATCCAATGATTGCCCTGAACTGGAAAAGGTGTTGTTGTATGGTACAGTATGTTAA
The DNA here is from genome assembly GCF_017654505.1 of Polyodon spathula. NCBI lineage: Eukaryota > Metazoa > Chordata > Actinopteri > Acipenseriformes > Polyodontidae > Polyodon > Polyodon spathula. The sequence continues at coordinate 70,071,055 of NC_054536.1, forward strand.
AATGTTTAAGTTGTTTACACCAACAAGAATCTCTATACTGTGGCAGTAAGTCAATACTAGATTTGCTGTTTTAACGTTACTTAGTATGCAGCTAACATAATGTAAAGTTTCTCACAGTGAAAGGAAAGTGCCACATAACCGTGTTTGCTTTTTCAGACAATCATGACACAATTCAGAGTGAACAGAGCAAAAACTAAAATATATTTGTGTTTTTTATTGGTATTTAAATCGTAACGGAGATACTTCTTTATCATCTCTGGATGTTTGACATTATATTGATGTGTGTGATTAAATACATAACCTTTACAGTAAAAAAAAAAAAAAAAAATTATATTTATTTATATATATATATATATATATATATATATATATACACACACACACACACACACACACACACACACACATACAAACAATAGGGTTAATTACTATATCTATCTATGTTGTATACAGAATTTACCATGACAGCGGTACTACCAACCTTACATATTACATTTGCCGGTACCACCCGAGGGTCTTACTTGCAGAAGGAGGTTTGAGTCCCAGTGAACAAGTAAAGACTAGTATATCGATTTCAGGTCAGCAAACAATCACATCTATGCTCGGGGCGAATTATCCAACTATTTCAGCTTGGGCAAAAATGATCACGGAAAAATGCGTGTTTTAATTAAAGAACTCAGACCATACAGAATGGTTGATTCTGGAGACTTCAGCGGCTTGGTGAACGTCTTGGATCTACGATACCAAGTACCTAACAGGAAACAATTCTCAGAGGTTATAGTACCACACATTCAAGGCTGAAGTTAAAGCTGAATTGCAGACTGCTAAACAAGTGTTAACTTATAATGACTGGCATTTATTCACACATGTTGAGTTCAGAAAAAAAAAAAAAAACATGTTTACTATAAAATGAAAATACATATTCACAATAATTTCATCAGCATCACAAAGCAGTGAATTCCAATATGTATCACAATGCATATCACAATATTGTTTTCAGTATTGCAATACAGATCCTCAGTCCCTATACCCACCCCTAATTTTTACTGTTTTCATTTTTTAAACAGGTTCAGTTGGACCTTGGGTACATACTGTAGTATTGTTAGATGTATCAGAAATAGTGAGTGTACCACAGTTTAAATTCATAAAAACTAAGCCCAACCAGCATGTCTCCAATTCTAACTGTTTCACTATTACGGTTAGGCTACTCTCTCATTGCAGGAAGCTACATAGTTAATTGAGCAAAGGCTGCTTAGAGTATGAAGATTTCACAGGATAGATTGTGGAACTTAGTGTTCTGGGACATGAAAATACAGGTTTCTTATTAATTTCTGAACAATCTTGTATTGTCAATGCTTCGCTATAACTGCAAATTGAGAGGGTGAAGAAATCTTAAACTGTTGCACAGTTCTTTAAATCCTTGTCTGTGACATTAACATTGTAGTTTTCTATGGGCTTTTTCTTAGATTGCTAGTTACTAACTGAGGTACAGTATGCAGGCTTGTTTAACTGTAACCTGTAGTACTTTCACTTCAAATGTCATTCTTACATTAAACTGTTCAGTATGTGTTAGTGGGATCAAACGATACAGATTTAAGTGACACTTGCTTTAAATCACTAAACATTATTTGCCTCTTGATATGCCTTCTTTTTAAAAAAGGCTAAATGTCATGTTGCAAGCAGTTTTTTGTTTGTTTGTTTGTTTTTTTTTTAAAAGTCTAAGTCTCAAATACAAGAAAACTAGTTATTTATTTTTACAAGAGCACCATTTCAGTAAAATACTACTGGATGCAGGAAAACATTGTCAAATCAGATGGTGTGGCAGTAATGCCGCAGAAACTGTTACTTGATGGTGGGACGATAATATCTAGTCCCTGTGGCTGTGTTGAGAACCACTCCCTCTTTACAAGTCATGCTGCGCTGCAAGAACATAAACACTGTATATAAATGTTTTATATAATGTGATTTTTCTATGAATTCACAGAGGATGCACCATGAATGTTCATAGAGTACTGTAGTTATTGGACAAATAAACAGCCCTGTGCCTCCAAAGAGGTAGAGTACACTTGTTAATGAAATAACCAAAGGACTCTATTTATTAGCTAATATCAAAGAATTACTTTTCTTATATCAAGCTCTTCATCTGTTTAGCAATGCACCGTCATTTCAAACAGGGCGAATCACTCAGGCTTTTTGCCATTGGATTTGAACAAATGCAAGACAGGTTCCAAAATGAAATCTGGCAAGTAAGAAAAATTATTCACTCGACCATCAAATATGAAAAAGTTATTTGATGCTAAATATCTCAACACTCAGCTTCAGCTGTAAAATAATTATTGTCACAGAGACAGGCAAGCTGCGATCGACATTTTATTTTTTGTTTTGCAGTAATTGTGCAGTAACACATCATTTCCTGGTAGCCATTTGAAGCTCTTCAGCTCAGTGAAAACGACTGGCAATACCTGATACTGTAGCTGACCTACTTTTGAGTATTTATTCAGTAGCATCACAGAAAAGTCCCATGCAAGGTGGAAATTTGTTATGACAGCTAACAAAACCAATGATAGCAAACAAACTTTAAAACTAAAAATAAATGCCTGCTGTGCTCAATAGGAGGTGAAGCCAGATATCATCATAGCATCCAGGACTGCAGTGTTTAGTAGAAAATGGCTTCTAATACTGTATCCCAGTTCACTTGTCAGAAAAGCACAAGTATCAGAAACAAGACAAATTAATCCCCTGTAAAACACCCTATACAGTTTTTAAATTCAACTGTCAAGTATATCACTATAACACGAAACCAGTTCACATCAAATGCCAAAGTTTAATATCCAGCATCCCTGCTGTGCTACTGTATCACTACTGATGACACTGAGTAAGGAAATGTAGAGTCCAGGATTCATAAAAAAATTAATGATTGTAAAAATGAATGTAATGACTCAAGTTTGTTTATTTCATGCAAGGCAATAGGATCAATATCAAGCGACATGTTCACTCCATTTCTAGTCAATCAAGTTTTTACATTTTATCATGACAGGTGCAGAACATGAATGGTCTACATTACTCAATTCACGTTGACTGTAAAATCCCAGTGCAGCTGGGCAATGTCCCTCGTTCCTCACTTGTACTGATTAGTTCTGAATACTTTAAACGCACCCCAACTACTGAGTAGCAGCAAATTCCTACATTTCTATTGGAGGATTGTAACACGCTTGCAAGATTTAAAATGACATGTTCGCTCTCTCGCGAGACTTGAAGCTGTATTACAGTACTATAGGTAGTATTTACATGCTCGTGGAATTTCAAGTACACAAGTAACAGGATTCCAATAATATAGCCTTATATGTCCACGCGTGTTGCTAAAACTATTTACATAACATACCTATCATTTCTTTTCATTGCTAACACCCTTTTTACACTTGGAACTTTAAAGTCTGTTTCAAAGCTCTTTTCAAAATGGACACCACTTACTCTTTAATGTCTGTGGTTTTGTTGTTACAAGATATACACTTTTGATGCGACGTCTGTCATCCCTCAACACATTGTTAAATGATTAGAAGGATTGTTTTGAATCTACACTGTTGACAGATACTGTTAAGCACCACATGGCAACTACCCCAAGTGATGAAAATCAGGGTTTCATGCGTCTCCACAACTGTAAACCGTCTAACTTTAGATTTTGCATTTTATGCAATTCATGCAGAGGTATACTTTCTGCACAAAAGGCTTTGGTTAATTTTAAAAGTGTGTTTCTCCCTTAAAGCTGCTCCCTCCGCATTCATGAAATTGTTTCGGATATTGCTCTGCTAGTTGCTTAGAACTTAATTTTGTCACTATTTTGTAGTCCTGTGTAAGCAATCACCTTTAATTTGATATTTGCAAACTGCTTTAACTTTGAACTACCACCAATTCAAAAGATGTGTACTGCTCACTTCCTCTTTTCATGCCGAGTAGAAATAAATGGCCAAGTTCACAGGCTCCGTGAGTCATGACCACCATAATATAATCATATCCTTAATCATTATTCTTATTAATGTCTAGTAGAAACATATCTCTGTGTTGCCTGGGGTCATAAACTAGGACATCATTCTGAGATGAATATCAGTTGCTCAAGTTAACATAATTAAATTAAGCAAGCAGCATGTTTATAGTGTAAAAGAGAAAACACATTAAAAAAGCAAAACCTGGTGCAGCACAAATGTATTCAATATCATACACCGAGAGAGTGATTCAAAATGTCTTTGTTCAAAAGATGTTCTGTCAAAACAACAACAATTGGGCTTTCAAATTACAGTTCCTCATTGAAGACACCATTTCAGGATTGACGATACAAGATATTCTGATATTAATAATATCCATTGCCAATTGGTTCATGCCACTCAGATTTATGTCATGTGTTGTTTTTTTGCATACTTGGGGAAAAATGTCACCACTGGTAGAGAGATTTATTTTATTATTTATTAATTTTATTTTAATTATTTTGGATGTTTCACAGGTGCTTGCAAAATAAACAAACCACATAAAATGTAAAGTTAGAGAAACTGACCCACGGAAGACATACAACACAACCAGTAAGTCCGATCTCCCCACAAAATACTGCTCTGAATATTCCATATGCCTGGCAGCAAATGCATTTTGAAGACCCAAACATGGGCAGATGGCCAGGGTATTGCTGAAGTTCATCTAGCCTATAGCATTAATTCTCTCAACCAGCTGCTGAAGCTCAATACCACACTGATCTATTAACAACCCTACTACAGATAAAACAACGGCATTGTTTCGGCTGCTGAATATGCCCGATTATTGGGATTTAGTCTAATTTTGCCTTTGGGACATTCCACTGCAAGAATCAATTTAAAAAACACAAGCCCATAAAACTTAAAAAACTCAAATTCAAAAATATTCAATAAACAGTTCTCTTTTGATGTTCACAATTTTAACAATTTGATGGCAGAGTGCAAAGCCCTGAGAAAATGGAGAAAGAAAGTTAAGTTTTGTAGGCCGATGGGCAAGAAATAGCAGGACTAACCTGCAGGGGTTTAGCATATAAACAAACTTGTGTTGTAGCAGTCAGGCAACAGCTTTGAAACATACAGCAACATGAACCAAGAGTCATCTAAAAAACTTACAAAAGTAGGGGTGTTTTGAGCGACAACCTGTGCGCCCCATTATTTGGTTGAATGACCCTTAAACTTATTTGGTTGAATGTTACTTTCTTTAAAAGAAATGTGTTAATTTTGATGAAAACTATTTATTTATCATTAATCTAAATCTAATCATTCAAATTATTTTAAATAAAAAACAGCACATTATATAATAGTATACAAAATAGAAATTACATACTCAACCTTAACATGAATAATACAAATACTTGGTGATAAAATGTAAGGTTATTATAATAATAATAATAATAATAATAATAATAATGGTGATGTACATTTTTTTAAAATAATATCACAACTTAATGCTGAAAGACTTGATATTTCGATTTTTCTAAAAGAAACCCATGGCCAAAGTTTGTACTTTAATAGTTATCAAACACATTGCTATTGTTTCCTCTCAGAGATGTGGTAAGGAGATTTGGTTAATTCAGTTAAATCTGATATCCCAGAAACTCTAGCTGGCCTATAGCTGTCTTTAAACTCAAACAAGTGCTATACTACTTGGTGGTAAATACGTACTGACTTTCAACTGAACCTGTGTACAGTATATATCTGATATTTTCAAGTCCATCAAGCAAAGATTTTTTAATAAGTATCGTGATACCAATCGTATCGTGACCTTGTGTATTGATACCCATCGTATTGTGACCTTGCTGTATCCTCTCATCCCTAATGCTTCACCATTTGAAATGAAAACTTTCAGAAATTACTAGATGGAGTTACTGTATGCATGTAAAAGCAAACATTAATAATAAACAGAACGCTGTAGATGGTGACTGACATTGTTTTAGCCCTTGCCTTACATCCCTGTGAATACCTATGACACAAGTCCCCGTCCCACAATATTAATTCAAAGAACGCATACATGTAAATAAATTATGTATAGGCTTTAATTTATCAGTACACACTTAGGCAAATCGTTTGTTTAAAAAAATGTCCTCGATATCTACGGAATTTCTCAACGGGATATGGATTTCCCGTTTGTGGCACCGATCCATCAACAGTAGCGTTTACATAACAACTTATTGGAATCTGTGAATTTAATAGATTCTGTAACATATGCAGCTGTATTTATTATTATTATTATTATTATTATTATTATTAGTTTTGTTTTATTCTTTGATATGAATATAAAAAAAAAGGTTTAGTTTACTTTATTTTATTCATTTTGTGCCCACAGGGCCAGCACAGGTACATCTAAGTAGTGCAGTACAAATACAAACATTTACGAAAATAAAAATAATAACACAAATGCTTTAAAAAGACCAAATTCACATTTTTATGTTTTTTTGTTTTTTGTTTTTTTTTTTTTTTTTTTTTTACACTATTGATTGCTTAGTATTACATGCAGGGCAGCTGCTCTAAGATAGTTACCTTTATTTAAAATTGTCCACAGATGAACCTACCGGTTAATAAACTAATGCCCATAGGTTTAAGCAATTCTTCATACTTTCAGAGAGTACAGAAAAAGACAGAAATCTTGGAAACGTCAGCAGTAAAAGAAGTAGGCTATTCTCTAATCAACTCTGCATTGTCCAACAGCAATGTCTAAGTGTGCCTAAATATGTTGCATTGCCAGTGTTTTACTGCTTGATTTAATCAAAAGGCAATTCCCAGTTTGCTTACATTGCCAATTATAGTTTCTGCTGGAGGGACAGAAGCCCACCAACTCCACTAAATCCTGTTTTCCCCTATGTCACTAAAAATTACACGTTACTAAAAAAAATGAGGATCACTTTTTACACCTCCCACCCCCACCCAGATGTGAAGGTGGGTTGTACAGATCAGTTCACTAGAGACAGGACAGCCAGCAATAACGCTGGTTGTATTTTATGTAATTCAAGTGGCGCGTTAATAAACTGACACATGTCGGTTTAAGGATATGTCAATGTCACCCTCTATCTTGTCCTATCGATTAATGTAGGCTCCCACAAAGTGCCCTATGTTTACGACATGCGAAATAGTTCCCTGTCTTTTTACTATCACTTCCCACGAAACAGTTCCCCTGTTTTTTTTTTTTGTTTTGTTTTTTTTTTTTTTTACTATTACTTCCCATTGTAATCTAAACGAGCTGTCTATGCACACAAACCCATGTAAGCAGAAGACCAGATAATCTACCCCACCGATTACTCCGTCAAAACTAACTTCAAAAGAATACTAATATATCCACTGTATCGAATCATTGGATACTAGTACTGTGAATACTACTGTTGCTGATGTGATGAGCACATATCATTATTTAGGCTAGTTGGGGCTAAATCTCACAGAACATAAATAATCAAAGATAATACGCTTCATTAAAAAGGGGAACGTATTCAAACCTCTGCTGTGTGTGTGTGTGTGTGTGTGTGTATATGTATATATATATATATATATAATATATATATATATATATATATATATATATATATATATATATATATATACACACACACACACACACAAGCATGTAATGTGTAACTAATATGGTGATAGTACACAAAGGCAGTCCTATATTTCCTGGCAATTTAAAAACAGTCCAAAACATTAAGCTCTATACCATACAATACTACTCTAGTACCATTTAATATTATGAAATATTTAGGGTCTAGTCTAACCATAATGAAAACATCGGTTGAAAAATATAGCGGTTTATGAATGCATTCCTACCAACCCTGAGTTTCTGTACCAATGTGTTCAACAAAATACAGAAGGTCGATGATTAAAATGATCAATAACTGAGACAAGGCAAAACACAGCGCCCAAATAAATAGTACTTACTCGGTGTCTGGAATACGGATCTCTAGCTTAACCATATTGAAAACATATTTTCAAAAATACAGCAGTTTGTAAATGTAGTCATAACACCCTGTGTTACTGAACCAGTCTAATCCCTCCGTTATTATGGCCTTGAGAACTTTGTGCCCGAGACCAAGATCCTACAACACCCCTCAAGCCAAATACTGCAGTTCTTTTTTAAATCGATCCCCGTCCGTTTTGGGATAAAGTGAGCGACGTTTTCAGGCTGCGATCAGGTCCATTAGGAATGAGCAATGACAATCTGAGGCCCAGGTTTGACGATCACTGCTCAGCAGTGAGCAGGGAGGCTTGAGCTGGTTTCGGTAATATAGCAACAGTGACCAAGCAGTCTGACAAAAGGCTGAAGACGTGTATTTTAAATGTAAATGCAACTGTAGATAAAAAGAAGATATCGGCCAGATAACTTACCCCTAATCCCAGCAACTCCAACATTGAACCCCCTCTACCTATAACAACGTGAAACCAGTTCCTTGAAAGCCAGCAGAGCTCATTTGCTACAACGTGAGTTGTGTATATTTAAATTCAATGGAGAGTACAGTAGTCTATGCCTTCCGTGTGAATGTGTGTATGTTATGAGAGCACACTGTCCCTGCTAGCGTTACTAAGAACTGCAACTCTCACCAAAATCACCCTCCTCCCTCCAGCTACTGCGGCTGCGCCTTAAAACCGTTTCCGTCATTGCTGTCGTCACTAATACCGCCGACCATCAGATGAAGTGTTGCTGGTAAATACTGATTGTATTTGTTTTTATATACTAAGACGAAGAGAGAAGTTACACCCGCTCTTGCAACTGTCTTCATTGACAATTTACTACCCAACATAATTTACTTTCAAGCAACTTGTTGAAACTGGCTTTTTTTTTTTTTTTTTTTTTTTAGCAAGTATAGAGTTCTAGAAGCAGTATCAGATCATTGATTTTTAAGTCATTTTTTTAGGATCACGCACCACGATTTCTTAGATTCAGCAATTGAAATTGAGTTCAAAGAAAGTGAGAGCTTTTGCATTGGGCAAGCTGAAAACAACAATGACAAAATATTGTAGAGACCCGTGCAATTGTGTTTTGTACTGTGTTCCTATTGTATTTGCGTACTGTAATTGGCGCTGTATTGTGTTCCATTTCCGCTCTAGTTCCCGTCGTCTGCTGCTGATTTATACTCCTCTCGCAGACAAAAGCCGTACGTCAGCTACAGACCCTTCTACGGGAGCACCAGAAGATTGTGAAGCACCCTGAATTCGCAGAGTTATCGTAGCTGTTGTTCATACTTAGTTTCAGCCAGTCTGATACTCCCGGTGTCGACTTGTGACTAGGGTTGCCAACAGGCTCCACAATCTCAGGACACTTTGAGACAGAACGGGATTTTAAAATTTCCCCTAAACTGAAGGAAGTGAATGTGTAAATTGGCTCCTATATTTGTTGCTAAAGTGAATGTTGTTGCTGAATTACTGAGCAGCAAACAAGTAAAACTGATCAGCTGTTCTCTATACTGCCTCCGATCAGACGTACTGAACAGCTGAGCAACGTTACTGATTTGATTGGGAGAGTAATTGCATGTTATGGGCGGTTTAATATTAATGAACAGAAAATAAATAGCGACGTTAACTTATTAGTGACTTATATATAAGGAATACAAATAAAAATACATTCTATTCATTACGTTGCTATTATTATACAAGTGTTTGCTGCAGCATGTAATTTAACCAGCAGTATTAATTTTAGCCAGAGCAAACAGAGGCGAGTCCAGACCACACAAGAAAGGCAGTCACCTGCAGCAGAGCTGACGGCAGCATTGAGAGGGGAGACCCAGATGGTGCTACTGAACCTGGTGAGGAAGAGATGGGTAACCAACACACCCTGGTAGCCACCCTCCAATGCCGGTTCGGCAACACGGGAACCAGAGCTGCTGCAGGCCAGGTTCCAGGTACCAGGTACCCGGGAAGAGAGAGGTGGTTGACCGCAACCTACTGCCCGACGGACCAAATAAGAGGAAGGCGATGCAGCCCAGAGCATCACCTCATTGGCAGAGGCCCTGCGGGAGATCATGGCAGTTCAACAGGCCATGGTAAAACGGCCTGGATAGCCACCACCACCCGGCCCTCGGCTCTGTTGGGGATGCGGTCAGCCCAGTCACATCAGTTTCTACTGCCCTAGGGAAGTGCCGCGGCCAAGACCTGACCAGTCACCAGTGGGAAATGAAAGAGGGCTGAAGTAGAAGGTGAAGTTTCTGGCCGCATCTCCAAACCCAAACAAACCACCAGCACACCAGTCATCATGGGGAGAACCAGTATCGGGGCTCATCTCGATTTGAACTGCAGGGTGGGGGGTGTGCCCTGCACCACGCTGATAGACACCATGTCGACTGTCACCCTGGTCAGACCTGACATCCTTCAGCAGGCTGGCCAGACCTGGGGTTGAATTTCCTTCAACAGGCGAGAGGGTGGCTGGATATGGCGAAAGCGACGGTGCTTTGGTGCAGGCCCGCCGCTCCTTCTAGAGGAACCAGCCACCCCACCCAGCGCAATGGCTTCGCAGGAACCCTGGTACATGCCAGCCCTTTCAAGGGCTCCTGTAAAAGGCGTCGGCCAGGGTCGAAACACCGGCGGAAACCCAGAGCGATCACCATCGCAGCCAATCCTTCCTACCCATCCAAGGTCGCCCACAGCTGTCAGTCCTTTTAAGGGCTACCAATGGCGAGCGCCAAGAGCAAGGCAGTGACCGAGCATCAGACCCCAAACCCCAATGAGCGTCAGCCCTTTTAAGGGCTCCTGCAACAGACATGGACAGAGCGGGAGAGCGGCGACCAGTCCCAGCATCAGACCCCAGGAGGCGTCAGCCCTTTCAGGGGCTTCTGCAACAGACTTGGGCAAAGCGAGAGAGATGGCTGATCCCAGCATCAACCCCCGGATCCCAGGAACTGTCAGCTCTTTTGAGAGCTCCTGCAAAAGATGCATGCAGAGTGAGAAAGCGGCAACAGACACCAGCATCAACCCCCAGACCCCAGCGAGCATCTGCTCTTTTGAGAGCTCCTGAAATAGATGGAGTCAGAGCAAGAGAGAGATGGCCAATCCCAGCATTAACCCCCTGATCCCAACCAGCGTCAGTCACGGGGGGGGGGGGGGGGTAAAGGGGTAGGGTTGCACTACAGTCACTAGGGGGGGGTAAAGGGTTGTTTTGGAAGCATGCAAGTTCATTGCATCACTCGCCAGCTGCGCCCTAACCGTACCGCCACCACTGTTGTTAACCAACAGCGGCAGCAAAGAAAACCTGTGCCAGATCACAGCGATGCCCAAGATGGACTCTTGGCCATTGTGCCCTGTTGAACTTTCTGGGGACAAAAGAATTAAGGTGGGGGCAGTGTAGTGGTCCGTGCAATTATGTTTTGTACTGTGTTCCTGCTGTGTTTGCGTACTGTAATTCCTGCTGTATTGTGTTCCCTTTCCTCTCTGTAGTTTCCGTCGTTTGCTTGTATAACCCTGTCTCTGTGTCTATGCCTGCACAGAACGCTACAGTATATTAAAAACATTAAAATTAATAAAACTCTTAATGGACAGTTTTAGTTCTGGTGAGATTGATCGGTATAGAAGTAAAAAGACCATCTTAAAAGTAAACATGCTGTGACAGGGTCTTCTTCGTGTCACGCGTGTGGTTAGCCGATGTTCAAGAACGCAGAGAGACAGACGTGTTGATGTTGAAACGCCAGCACAGGCGCGCAGGTTTTATTATCAAACAAACAGAAAATGAAAGTAAAATAAAGGTGGTCATGTGACATTACCAGCGATGGTAACCCACAGAGGACTAGTACATCAAGCTGTACAAAAAGTGCGAAATAAAACACAGTACCACACTATAAATCAAAGGTGCCGTGAAAACGTCAGGCCTTGCAGCATTCTCGCCATGCTTTTATATTGATGCTCCGCAGAGACACGCCCACCCGCCTGCTGGAACAGCTGATTGCTTTCAGCTGCTGCTCCACGCAGACAGGTAATCGTCCCCAGCGGAGCGCCACAATAGCTAAACAATTAAATCAATATATATTAACAATTAACACAAAAACATACAATAAACTACATATTTCCCCATTTGCAGGGCCCACACTTTGCCACACATGCCACCACCCAGAAACATATTTTACTATCTTCCAGCTTTCATGGTGTGCTTTTGGCGATGTGCAGGCTGAGGCTCAAATAAACAGGTCATATCTCACAATGTCAGCATCACAGTCATACCTGACATGCTTTGAAACACGCAGGAATGGTAGGTTACTGCCTTTCAGTTGAGAGGAATGTAGCGTTACATTAGAATGAACTTAATAATGTGTTCCTGCCATGCCCCGCCAAAACAAATAGTAAATGTAACTATAAATAAATAAGAATATAAGAAAGGTTACAAATGAGAGGAGGTCATTTGGCCCATCTTACTCGTTTGGTTGTTAGTAGCTTATTGATCCCAGAATCTCATCTAGCAGCTTCTTGAAGGATCCCAGGGTGTCAGCTTCAACAACATTACTGGGGAGTTGGTTCCAAACTCCCACAATTCTCTGTGTAAAAAAGTGTCTCCTATTTTCTGTTCTGAATGCCCCTTTGTCTAATCTCCATTTGTGGCCCCTGATCCTTGTTTCTGTTTTCAGGTTGAAAAAGTCCCCTGGGTTGACATTGTCGGTACTTTTTAGATCTCCACGTAGTCTTCTTTGTTCAAGACTGAATAGATTAAATTATTTTAGCCTATCTGCATATGACATGCCTTTTAAAACAGGAATAATTCTGGTCACTCTTCTTTGCACTCTTTCTAGAGCAGCAGTATCCTTTTGAATGGTGAATGCTGTCTCGATCATTTTGAATGACCTTTGCTGCTGCAACGGTATTTGCCACCCCTCCTATTTTTTAGTTTACGGGCAGATGTACCGAGATTCCAATTGAATGATTGATTAGCAATCGAGTCTCGGTACAAAGCTGCATAAAAGATCCAGTGTTTCACGCACACGGATTTGGGTGTACAGTGGTGAGGTACAGGAGAGTAATAATAATAATGATACCAATTGCTGTTCGTGCTGGAAACACCAGCTTAATACTGGTTTAGTTGAGGGTTTGTTTTGTTTTGTTTGTTTAGTGTGTTTCTGTTTTGTTTAAACCTATTATAAGCTGGTGCAAGCAGAGTATTCAATTTCACTAAACAGACTGTGTCCATTCAGTTGCTGGTCTGACATTACCAGCAAAGCCATTCTGTTCACACTCCTCCAATCAATACTTTCTGTTTTCTACGTTAACCACTCCCTAATCTATGTGCATGCATTTCCTTGAATCCCTACTGCGTTCAGTTTGAGAATTAATCTTTTACACAGGACTTTCTGAAAATCTAATATATGCTTTGAATTATCCATTGTCGATGTTGCATCCTCCAAAAAAGGTTAGTTAGACACGATCTCCCTTTCCTAAAACCATGCTGACTGTCACCCAGGATACTGTTACCATGTATGTAATTTTCCATTTTGGATTTGTTATAGTTTCCATAAGTTTGCATATAATAGAAGTCAGGCTTATTGGTCTGTAGTTACCTGTTTCGGGTTTTGTCACCGTTTTTGTGCAATTCTCCAGTCAGTCGGTACAACCCCTGTCTCAAGAGACTGTTGCATGATCTTGGTTAGCGGTTTGTAAATAACATCTTTCATTTCTTTGAGTAATATTGGGAGCATCTCATCTGGCCCAGGGAATTTGTTTATTTTAAGAGCTCCTAGTCCCTTTAACACTTCTGCCTCTGTTATGCTAAAGTTATTTAAAACTGGATAGGAACAGGTCAACATGAAGGGCATGTAAAATGAAAATCAATTGCGGTATAAATATTTACCTTGTCTCATTCATCAAATTCTTTCTGTATTTAATAGAAGAAAAAAATCTAAAATATGCCATGAAAGTCTAATACATATCTCTGTGCTGTCACATATGCCATCATAGAGCAATGTCTATTGACTAACCCACTTCTGAGTCAGCACTGGATGTCTTTGTATTATGTAGACAATGCTTACAAATATGACCACAGACTGAGTCTCTACCAATAAAATATGAATTATCTTGAAAGATGTTGCTTCTTCATTGATGTATTAACATTGTTCATCCTTTCACTGGCTTCCAACTTGCTTTGAGATTGTTTGGTGATTCATAAGTAGTTAACAGCAGCTTGTGGCCAAGCTGAATGACTCAGTCAATTGAGGTGGAAAAAAACAAGACTTTAATACAAGGAAAGAAGGAAAGAGGCTTCATCTCGAACCCTTGCTGTGACCTGTAGTTACAATACTGGTACTTTTATGTTTTTAGGGTGTGCATTGAGTTAGGTGGTTACAGACAGAAAGGCACAGTTTAATCAAACAAACACAACTTTGTAACTTACTAGTATTGAATAAGTAAGAAATAACCCTGATTCCCCACATCTGAGGGAGGATTCATGGAACAGCCAAACTCTGCACTGCATTGGCACTTCAAGGTGGGGCTTCTGAGTGTTTTTTTTTTTTTTTTTTTTTTTTTTATAGGAAATGATCACACTCAGGCTTTGGGGTCTTCAAGAGAAGCTGACAAATATAATTTATGAGGCTGTTTTCACACCGATGCCGGTAATCGTCATAATTTCTCTAGATTGTAAACCAGCATTACATATGTGGACTAAACAACTTCCGTGTCAGTTTGCCATTGAGTGCGAACAGCCAATCAGCTTCCAGATGTAGCGGGCTTCTATTTTGAGTAGACGGCCGTTGGAACGTTGACAATTATTACTACACAGTCATGTGATCTTGTTCAACCAATCACAGCACTTAATTTATCCAAGCCAATTTAACAGCCTATATAATGCATTAGAATTCTGGAAAATTCTAATGCTGATAAATAAAAACAATACCTAATTTTCTACAATAGTCTATTTTATTTTCCCAAGAAGTTATTAATCTCACAACCAGATTATCTTTTTCCAGAGACAGTCATATGTGTGATCAGCTTTTTACCAACAACACCTGAACTTTGTGGCAGTCAAGACTGGTGGGTTAAAACAGTGGTTATGCTTCATATAGGGGAAGGTGAGGGAATTTCAAGCACAAAAACATCAACACGTTAATATCCTCCAATAATAAAAAAACAGCACTTAGAAGGAAGAAAGTCCTGAATCGTTGGTAACACGTCTCTGCTCTCCCAGGGTCTCGCTTACACGTGCTGACTCAGTGGGGAGCATTCTTTTTTGTGGCCAGTGAAAAATTTGGTAAGGCTACTTCAAGCAGCTTACCGTCAGACACTCGATTGTGGTAAATTTAGAAATGCTGAAATAACTAACACTGAAGACACGAGAAAGACTTTATTAAATTGTACTTTATTTAGTACAGTTTATTTTAGTATTTCTATACTTTAAGCATGCCCTGGTTCACAACAGTGATGTAAAGGTGTTGGGATAAAAAGAGGCACATCACATTTAAATCAGGTGAAATAATAGTTATTGGTGGCATCATTATCTAGCCATAAACAAATAATGAAATAGACTTGAATGCCAGCAAACTACAAACCATTTGTATTACCCAGCTATTACAATGTAATACTCAACTATTCGTACATGTAATCTACATCTGAAAAAATAAAACACCTCATATACACTAGTTTTGTTGATCCAAATATTGTAGATTATTAGAATATTAATATTAGTGCAGTATTGTTTGCTAAATGTACCCGATTCTTAGGACAAACACACATCTATGTGTTGTCATTAGAGCTCTTTGTAAAAAATGATGCTGTACAATTCAATTCAACTTATAAACCTTACTTAAATCAACATTATTGATCAAGTTTATTGAATAGTTGTAAAGAATCTTGAAATGCTTAATTAAATTACACATACTTAATAAAATTGATGGTCTATCTTTTAATTAAAATGACGTGGCTGTTATATATTGGCCAGGCTTGAACACTGATGTGATTAACAAATGTGTAGGTTTATTTCACCAAGTAGAAACTCCGTCAGGTGCGCTAGTCTAGGGTTTCCCAATCCTGGTCCTGGGAGACTCCTGTGTTTGCTGGTTTCCAACTGAGTTCTCAATTACTTAATTGAACCCTTAATTGAAATATTCATTAGCTTAATTATATATTTTTTAATTATTTTCGGCTTTTAAACAGTTGGAGATTTCATGTTAACTATACAATTTTATAAGTAACTTGAAATTGGCAAACTTTTTTGGAGCTGAGAACAATTAAAAATGTTTAATTAAGGGGTTGATTAAGTAATTGAGAATTCAAAATGAAAACCATCAGACACAGGTGCATATTTTTAAAGAGGGGACAATTTTCTATTAAATTATACCACGATATTTAATAAGCAAGGGGTCTGAGAAAAATGGGCAATAAAATCCACATCCAGTCTCTTTATTTTAAAACAAATATGGAACACAATCTATTAACAATACATCTATCTGAGTAACTGACAAACTTTTGGATTTAAAAATAAATAAAATAAAATAACTTTTCTGGGCTGCAGAATGTGGCACTTTGTTATGTACAAACTGAACTGGAAATAGACCATAAGCTCATTGTGCCTGTACAACAAAATATGTAGCTGTCACTAAAGAAAACCATGGCGGCGACAGATTTTCTTCTACAGTGCAAATACAGATTTGCTGAGTGCTGACGGTTCAGTTTGTATTAAAAATGTACATAATTGTTTTGTTTTTTATTTTCTAATTGTATTTATTTCAGTTTTACTCTAAAATATTGTGTTACCATATTTAATATTAGATTCAGTGTCAGGTTTTTCAACACTTAAAATTATATATTAGTTACAGTGGGGTTAGTACTGAATCAAAGCGAATTCTAAACCTCTGAAACCGCCAGCTGATACTTGTCTCAGTGGGTCCAAGTCTGTCCATCTTTCACTAATATTTACTCAATGCTAAGTCCATATACTGCCACGAATTGGGCGGGACTGGCAGATGTAAGGTGACTTTTAATTGGATATTTTATTGCACATACTATTTTCTTTAAATTCATTGGTTCTCATTTAATTTTCACTGATCTGATTGGCCAAATTAGTAAGTATAATAATTAGAATTACATCACGTACTAAATATTTGAAATGTGTACTAAATAACATGTTTTTGAGCTGGCTGGCCTTCCATACTGCGGGGTTTTTCATCAATACTGCTCAAAAACGCAGAAACACTACCGTCTGTCAAATATTCTGTCTCCCTAATGGAACTTTTTTAGAGGTTCATAATGCGCTGTCCTGGCCTAGTTTTTTAAATCGGCCCCTGAGAGATCTGAAAATGGAAGGACTACCAAAGCTGAATGGTCAAAAACTGTTTCCAAGCAGCGTTCAACAACAATCACCCTTAGAAATTGCAATTTAAATCAGCCACAAAAAAAGAGACCATATCATAGTATTTTAAAAAAATGTATCATCTTCACTGTCAAGTGCAATGTACTTTAATAGTGTACTATTTGATTTTTTTAAATAGAAGTGCTATATGCCATGGTTTGTGGAAGTGTTAAACATAAGAATGAGTTACATGGAAGAACATAACTTGTACCAAGCTGATTACACCCATCGGCGCCAGAGCCATTTTAAGTGTGTGTGGGGGGGGCGGGGGGGGTGCAAGGTCCATGGGCGAGGGTGTTGCTGGGGAGGGGGGGTGGATGACACATCATCTAATATTGTTGCACCCAAAACTCCAGATTAAGCACTAGAGTTGCCTGCCATAGGTTAGATTAGCCAGTGTCTTGGATGTCAAAAACAGGAAATACATCACAAAAAGATTCTTCATAGCCTTTGGAATAAATAATAGCCCGGGTTACTTATTTGCTGATTTGTTAAGAAGACAGCATAGTGTGGGTGTGGGGAAATAAGTCAAACAAAAACAACCTGTTTTTGGTCTTTTTTCAGGCAGCATCACTACCTTTACTCACAGCACATATGTTGAGGACCAGCTCTGCTATAGAAGATAAATCACACAATTTTCATGTGAAATACTGAAGGCCTCTGTATCCCTGGCAACACTGAGCTGTGTCCCATTACCACCGTCCAGCTGCAGGCTGTAAGCTCTGCCAAACAGCACTGTATAAAATAACTATAATTCCTGTCTCAATCAGAGATGGAGGCCTGTGAAAATGAGGGGTTTTAACAATGTGTATTAATGTCTTTTGTAGAAAGACTGGAGGGAAAAATAAAGTTAACAACATCACTACTGCTTGCTTGCCAGCAAGGAGACAGTGTACTGTGGGCTGTAACATAGCTATGGGGCACCTGTCTGTCCCAGGTATTAACATAGAGAAGATTAAGAAGGAGGATGTTTTTACCACCGTGTGGTATTGTGATCTTTCAACATCCCATGACTGTCTACTTCATGGTAAAGCATGGAAGCATTAGATATCATGTTTTCTACAAGACACAATCACAAACAGATGACTAATGCAACATCTGTCTAGTTTATTTTAGTTATCAGATCATGTCCTTCTGTCCTCAGTAGCGAGCCTTAGTAATTAAATATGTAAATATAATATAAATACAAGATCAGGACTTCAATGCAAAAGCTTAGACTGGTGAGGCCACTAGTGACAAGCAGTGGTATAACAGCCTATACTGCGGGCATAACACCTGCACTAAAGCTAACATGGCTTTAGAATCCTGAAACATTGTTTCATAATAGCAATAATACAGGCTGTAGTAGACACTGCCTGCTAGATACAATAGGAAGCAGTGACTTCTAGGTCATTCTCAAGGTGAATTCTGTAGGATGTGAAATTGATATTAATGCTGAAGTATTAAAGAAAATGTTTCCAAAGAACTGGTGGTAATTACTGTAATAGACATCACTTTGATCAGTTTTCCTCCATATTCCCTCAAGGTAAACAACTAATTGAATCTGGGCCAGAAAGCATATTTTACCAATAATGATAAAAGAGCTATGCTTGGATAATGGAAGAGAAGCAAGGGCCACATAATTAATATTTTAGACTTTGAAATTAGAAAAAATAAAAAATGCAAACATAACACAGTGGAGGCAGGGGTTAGAATCTGTAACAGCAGTGAATCACACACCACTGCCCATTGACAAGTGGTGTGTAAGACAAGCATCACACTGCACTGCCCATTGACAAGTGGTGTGTAAGACAAGCATCACACTGCACTGCCCATTCACAAGTGGTGTGTAAGACAAGCATCACACAACACTGCCCATTACACAAGTGATGTGTAAGACAAGCTTGAAAATCTTCCCTTGCCCTGTGTCTTCCTAGCAACAAGAGACGCAAGAGTCATTAATGCAAAAGGTATAGGGATAGAAGAGTAACTTGTACGAGCCTTGTATTCATTTTTGTAAAAGTTAATTCCTCCTTATGTAGCCCTTGCAATCAGCCCTTGCATTTTCTTTACCAGTATAGTATCTCACAATTTACTGAAAATGTTGAATTAAATTTAAACTTCTTACTCCCCCTAGTGACATGCAACTGCTATTATAGTCAATGGGTCCCCTGCTTGATATCATTACTTCATAGGCATACTGTAGTTGGTGACAAATTCATTTTTTCATATCAAGTTTTTTCAGACCGCTGTTGCATCATTGTGAGATACCATGACAAAGAATCCAGCTCCCAAATATACCCTTATACCTGCAGCTATAATGCACACCAGAAAAAACAAAGTCAAAAGACAAAAACATAATAATTCCCTTGAAACACATATATACTAAATGACAGTTATAAAGTAGATATTACAAGGTTATCAGTTTATGTGAGTAACCTCCAGTAGGATGGCTCTGTAAAATCAGAACATTTTATCAACTTTTACTTTTACTATTAAAAGTGTTTTTTACATCATTTTACAGAAGCAGGGAATCCATCGGGATCGCTTCAACACTGTTTTTAAGGACTGATCCTGGGTTAACCACACATAAGTGCCTGTGCTGTACAATACACTAATCAAAGAGTTGACCAACTTAACCCCTTAGACTCATGCTAACATGTATTGATGGTGATCTAATAATAAATGGCAATATCTTTGACTGTGACTCCCCATCTAATTTTGCCACCTGGAGGTAAATTCAGGAAGCAACGCAAATCTATATTACATCACATTTAGTGTCATCAAAAGGCTGATGACACAAAAGGCTCTGAATCATTTGTAAGTAAAATGTTAAAAAGAAACACCAGATACTTATTAAATAAATGCAACATGATCATATACCTGACGCTGGTTCAAGGTTGTGAATTTCAGTACATTTGTTCTATGAAGTCAAGTGGTCAGCATTCATGATTATTATAACAGTACCACCGTGTGTGTAACTGTAATATAATAAATATGGACTTGTACAATCCCTTGTAGTTTTGTGTTCTGTGTCTACACCACATTCCTTTTGAGTCCTGTCATCGAGTCTTCATTGTGTTGTCATGTAACAAATACTCAGTGATAATCTTTCAGGATGGCACTCACCTTAAAAAAGTAGGAAAAACAAAGTACACAAAGTAGAAAAAATAACTTAACATGAGAAAAATTGCAACAGTAGGCTTATACAGGATTGTTACACTCTACAAGGCGTTTGTAAATGTTGCTGGAAACTTTTTTTAAATATGAATCCAAATTAACATGTATTTATACTAAAGTGAGTAGTTTTTCGAGCTTTACAATTAAACTACTACAAAAGATTTAGAAGTGAGTAGTTTTTCGAGATTTACGATTATACTGTATTTACAGTATAATTGTAAACCTCAAAAAACTACTCACTTCTAAATCTTTTGGAGTCATTTTTGTATTACTTTAGTATAAATACATGCTAATTTGGATTCATATGTTGTTTTTTTCTTACTTTATGTGAACGAAAAGACACACATTTGCCCATTTTCCCATTGGAAATAGTGATATTTTGAAATATCACTGTCCTGGTCACAAAAGCAAAGTTTGTGGGGAATAATAGCCATTTTCTATACTTTTGAGGCATAAGCAATTAGGAAATAACACTTACTACCCAGGAACAAAAATTGTGTTACATAGTGTTAGACTTGTCTAATCAGGAAGGTGCACAACAAACCACAGAACACCAAGGTTAATCCTGGTTTTATATGTTAGAAAATTAAATGTATAATAATTACCCTTGATTAGACATCTGGCTCATGATGCACAATAACTTCTATCGAGGGCATATAACAGATGGTAGAGCCCTCACTGGCGTGAGCCATCATTTAATGTTCAGTGTCTGCCGTTTCATTTAAAGCCTGTCAAAATATCAAATTTTCTTCCCTCTGAATAGCACAAACCTCCTTTATCTGAGCAATTTTCAGTTTATTTCTTTACATTGAATTGGAATTATGGTGTATTTAATCAAAGTACCTTCCACTTCATCCTCAGGTCTCAATGTATTTAATAGCTGTTGCTGCCAAGAATGAAGTGAACAGCTGCATCCCATGGGTGAGTTGCCAGCGTGACATTTTTGATGACAAAGAACTTTTGATCTGTGATCATGGGGAGCAGAGTGTGCTCAGTGTGCTCATTCTAACTCTGAAACAGCCAAGTCACACAATATTCACGTACAATTCTGGCATGGTACATTATCAGGATACAATTGCAGTATTGTTGGGTGAATTTGATCCACCCTGATTAAGTATGGAACTGTAAATTACGTAAATGCTTTCAGCTTCTACAGTAATCAGTGTTCGCAGGTTATACCAGGGGAACATGCCCCACACCATGACACCACCATCAGAAGCCTGGACAGTTTGAACCATGGAAGAGGGGTTGCGAGATATTACCCATTACTACAGAAGGGTAAATCACTTGTCCTGGAAGTTGAGGGTGAAAATTTGTTACAAAGTCTGAATGGTATAGAGTCTGCATTTTTGTAGTCTTGGATACTGTACCTGCCAACTAAGCACAGTGACAATGATATACTGTCTCATACTTTGTGAATTAAACTAACTTCCCAAATAAAAATAAAAAATATCGATTTTCAACTGAACAATACTGTACTGTGATGGATACTTGTACAAAAAAATGTCAGAGTGTGACAAAGTGGCTAAGTGGATGCAGGTGCATGACTGATACACTCCGTGAATGAGACAGACAGAGATGATTATAATCCGGTTTGGAAAGGGTTTTATTGATTTTATCCAAGTCTGGCGACCAAACAATAATCCCCCGTCAATACACACCAATGTGTGCTGCACAGGGTAAATAACAACAGGATTGCAGTCCCAAATAATAAAGAAATAATATCTGCCCCACAATAATGCAAACATGGTCACCAGTCCTGGATGCGTGCAGTAGTGCTCGTGGTGGGTGATAACAGTTTATTTTGTGACAGTAGTGCAGTTCTGTTCCAGCTTTGTACTGGCCCAGTGCGACTACTCCTGGAATGTGTTAGCAGTCTGGTAATTTACAATCAAGACAAATTACTAACCGACACAAAAACAAACAAAACACTCATGATACAATTACGTTCCCTGGGGTCTCTCACAGTCCTTCTAGGTTTGAATACAAAACCAAAGTGAAGAAACAGATTACGATTCTCCATCCCCTTTTATGCTGTCACACGACCCCTGGGTAAACGAGTGCAACCGCCTCTCCAATCTGCGGCTGCCACGTCGTTTCCCTTCCGGGTCAATGCATTATTACAACAAAGTGTCGTCCCCTTCCAGGCTGGCCGACTTCCTTGAACCCTGGGAAAGAACTGTCAGACCAGCCCATCCATGGAACTCTGTTCTTGCTGCTTAGCGCCCTCACAGGTCGAGAAGGAGATTTACAATCAAGAATCATTGTATCTGTCACACAGAGGCTTTTATTTTTTTAATTACTCTAGATGCCTGAACAATGCTTTAAAAAAAAAAAAAAAAGAGAATGAGATGCTAAAATGGGTATAGATTTTAGTATCTCTGCCACATCATATTTTTGTGATGGAATCTGTTCTTTGTTTGCTGTGACTTTTTTTGATCTTATTAATTACTACATGTCAAGGTACCTCCTGACAAAAAGAAAAGCTGAATAAATGAAGGATGGATTGGAAATTATGTATTCTGGAGTGTGCTCCTACAGCTTCACCGACAACAAGCTCTGAGCAATGATTAATGAAATGTCACACACATTGCTGTCTGCATTCATCTTGTAACGCGTAAGCACAAGACTAGGAGCCAATCGTCTGGACTGACGCTCCCATTAGAACAAGATGCCTCTAATCATTAGCTATAGCACAAAATGTCACAGAGCCAACTCTGCAAACAAGATTTCATGTAAATCAGTAAATGCAATCAGATCTGTCAAGAATGAGATGGATGTAGGCTGTTTTATTTACCCATTTTTGATTTGTTTAATGTAGTCACATTGTGCTTTAACACGTGGTACTGCAATGTTAAGCTTTGAGCAATATATTGTTGGGTCCTAGTGTATTCTGGTTTAAATCCTTCAAAATGTAGTTATACAATTATACAGAAACAGTTGGAACTTGAAACACAAATTCCACCACCTAGAGCCTGCCCACAACATAATTCAGCCAATCCTAATAGGCGTGATCCAGCAGCGGGTGGTTATAAAGGTATTTTTAATTACCGCTACTACATTTAGGATGCAAAACCTAAATTTAAAAAGAAATCTCCTTTGTCTGTTGTATGGCTAAAACAAACAGATCTGATATTTTTCAAATACATTTATAATTCTGCAACGATATGTCTTGCTTTTTCATGAGTATGCTTTTTCATGAATTTTACATTTGGGGTACGAAATCCATGAACACATAGATCAATGTGAAAGACGGCAACTGACAACAAAGCATGCTCCAGTCTGACTACAATACTAGTTTAATTAAACAAACACCTTTCCTTTATTTGTTGTGGGTATTGACAACTACACGCTGAAGAAGTCCTTACAACTTTTAATAAACATTGGAATATTGTAGTAATTTTGGGGAACAAGAAACAGTGAAACATATATTCAAGAAATGCAATACCTATATTCAGCAAAGAAACATATTAAACAGAACGTTAAGGGAAATAGAAATTGAAGCAGCAACAGTACATTATATTTTGATGGTAGAAGGGAGGAAAACAAATGGTGAAAATGAAATGTATATTCAAATTTATTAAAAAAAAAAAAAAAAGCATAGGGAAATGGGAGAAAATATAAGGCCATAACTACAATAAACTACCCTATAAAGAAGAAGAAGAAGAAGAAGAAGAAGAAGAAGAAGAAGAAGAAGAAGAAGAATTTGGATATTGGTATGACAATAACCTACGCGCTATACCCACGTAAAGTACTCAAACAAAGCCTCGCTACATCAGATACACG
This sequence comes from Polyodon spathula, assembly GCF_017654505.1. Taxonomy (NCBI): domain Eukaryota; kingdom Metazoa; phylum Chordata; class Actinopteri; order Acipenseriformes; family Polyodontidae; genus Polyodon; species Polyodon spathula. The sequence continues at coordinate 70,095,292 of NC_054536.1, forward strand.
CCATACAGTTGGTTGCAGTTTTCAACATCACTGGGAAAAGGTGGACGAGCTCTCGCGTGGTCTGAACCTGATTATGCAGACGGGGCACCAGTACCAGCAGTGGGCGTGGACACTGTAACGATCAGGCTTGCTTGAATTCGGCAGCAGGTACGTAAGACAACGAAAAACACTGACAAAAAATAATAAATAATAATAATAACAGCGGTTGACTGTTGCTTTAGTCTGTTTTTAAAACCATTTAAATCAATACTTATCTAATTCTTTCAGCAACTTTGACAATGAAGAGGATGCAGCTGGTGAATTAGCTTTGTTACTGCCTCTGCACGCTGAGATTCCGTTGCAACTAACATTGAGACACTGAAACAATATTCGTCTGGAAGGATACAATTTCTGTTTGACAACTAGGTAAGAACACTTAATTGTTCATGCATGCTAAATGTTAGCCACTTTGTAAGTTTTTATTCTGCTGCAATCAATTATATTACAGTATTGGTAGCCAGATTCAGCATTACTAGAGAGTTGTCATTTAAAACACATAAACACTCAGTAGAACATGGTGCAAGTTATGTTATCTAACTACATGCATTCTTATTTATTGTGACATTTAATAACATACAGATTTGTTTGCTACTGTCAGCCTCTGCTGGTAGTAACAACTATAACGGTGTCGTTAACACATACTTTCTAAACAAATACTGTTGCCTACGCTTAAGACGTCGGTTCTCTTGTGTGTGCCTGGCACGGTACAGTGGGTCTGTTGTGCCTGCGGTCTGCTAGGTGACAGTGTTCGCTTGTCAGGAATTGCAGTCACACGAAGCAAGTTGTACTGACTTCTCCGTTCATTTGAAATTTCTTTGATGTAAAGGGCTCCGATTTTGGCCAGTGGAATCTCCAAGCAGTGTCACACTTTCGGAGAATTAATGGTACAGTTGTATTTAAAACCATGATTGATGTCCCTGAGCAAGACTGCCAGAGTTGAATGAAAGGACGTCACAATGCAGTTACAGGGAACTGAGTTCTCCACTGACTAGCACATAGCTCGATCTCCTCCTGCTTATTAAATGTGCACTAGGAGTCGCACGTAATTGAGTTAAATATGGGGAATGAAGGTTAATTCATTTTAAACTTTGGATATTGTTTTATTGCAAGCATTGGAGTTTTAATTTAAGTACAGGGGATGTAGGATATGGTTATCAACTTGTTTTAACATGATATGCTTATTGATTTTATACAGATATTTGTAACCTTTCAGGTACTGTGCAATTACTGTTTAGTTATGAGGACAGTGTGTGTGTAGTGTTTTTGTTGTACTGTACACGACTGTCATGCAGTACATTTAATGTACTTTAGTGATATAGTGCCACATATTATGCTGTATGTCAAAGTGTCCAGGGATGAAGCAATGAAACGCTTGAAAGAAATTGATGTACAAAGAAAATTACGGGTTCAGCAGGTAGGAGAATCGGGACCGAGCAGCTAAAAAGAATCCAAGATTAACAGCCAAGTACTTAAGGAAATATTTAGAATCATCAGACATAATATCCACGAAAAAACTATACAAAGGCACCTGAACACAAGAGTTGTATCTATGTATACCTCACTGCAAATCAAGAAATATGAAGCATTCTTCAACAAAATTATCTGGTCAAGAGACTAAAACAACTTTTCTCCATAAATGGACCAGAGTTTATTTGGAGAAAAAAAGGGAAAGCCTTCAATGAAGAAAACCTTGTACCTACAGTTAAACAGAGGTGGTTCAATCATCATATAGGGGTGTTTTAGCAGTTCTGGAACTGGTGATGAAGATGTCCATGTATCAAAATAACAGTAATCATATCATGCTGTTATAGATTTATGAAGTATGCTTAAATACAACTAAATAAGAAGTTTGTCAGTAACATACACACCTGGTCAGAAACAGTTAATCACTGTATGAACAGTATACACAGAGTTGTGTGTCACATAGTGTAGCAATGATATACTTGATCACAATTTGACAAGTAATTCTAATATATGAAAACATGCGAGTGTGACAGAGACAGATGGAAATCCCAGAGTACCAGTGTCTAACTTAAGTGTAAAGCAAATATTTAGCAAAATTGTCACTAGATGGCACTGTCTTCCTAAGGATTTAACAGTTGGCCTGATGGTTGTAAGATTCTGAAGCTACTCTAAACCTCCCAGCTTGAGAACAGGGTGTCTAGAAACAGTGGGTGTACATACTGTAAAATATTGCAATAGCCTGGATAATAGCATTACATCTATTCACAATATAGTGTTGTTTCTAATAGTAAGCATGGAGTTGCAGACTTGAGGAAAGCAAAGCAATAGTACATGGGACACTGCATAATCCGACTGAGATACTGAACTGTAGTTCTGCTGTACAGTAACGTGAAGTTTACCACTATGTAATGTCTGTGACTGTTTCCTGGTGGTTCAAGGGATGCTAACAGAGCTTTATCCATTTCTTATCTCTCATTAACTTTATCGCTGACCTTCCTCTTATTATGAGGATATTTTTCTAACATTATAGATAAGCTGCTGCATCCTGGTACCTGTACTGTAAAACACAAAAAAAGAAGGAAAAAACAGAAATGAGTTATCTTCAAGTTGAAAACACTTTATTCTGTTTAGATCATTATTAGTCCTAGGCTTTGCTTCTGGCAGTTACTGAGGAAGTACAGTAATTACTGGAAACCTGCTGCCTTGGAGATTCGTTTATACTTACCACAGGTTGACATACTGTACACTGATTCAAGGATCCTTAAGCCCACCTAATTTGATTCTTACTAGTTTTACAATATCAGTATAATAAATTTGCTTTAAAAAAAAAAAAATTAAATTGGGGTGTCAACTGTTAACACTGTAAGAACATCTGCTATCGGTTCCATTACTTCCACTGTATAGAGACACCTTCAGGGAATCCAAGGTTTGTAATACTGTACGATAGAAGACCAGCTTCTACGATCCAGTTATATCAGTGGGGTGCTCTATATAGTCATTTTGCTCATTGGGTCAAGGGTAATTTAGGCATCAGCACCACTTTTATATGCAGGTATGAGTGCTTTTCTTCTGTTGGGACAGTCAGGCAGCTCTAGGAACAATTGGCTGCTGTATTTCAGTGGATGAGACGGATTCATTAGACACTTTCTCATGCTGCCTGCTCTAAAGTATGGTTTTCCATGCCTAATTGTTTTACAGTGGGGGATACATTATTGAAGAGCCTTTTACATTCCATTCAGTAACGTAGCGCTTTGAAAGTGCCACAGTTTGTAAGCTTATCTGACTCGTGCATCAGAAAATCAAATAAGGTCCATCAATCTGCAGCACCACAGCAGCACCTTTTGAATGCAGATGGCACCTTACTCTATTTTGTTATTTCTTTTCATTTTTCTGTTCTTGCAAACAGACAATGAGATTAAATTAACCATTCTGTGCACCTTTCTATGATTACATGAAATTACTTTCGCTGTGAAAATTCCTATGGATTAAAAATGAATCAAAATGAGCTTCTGCTAGATATAGTCGTTCATTTTCAAAAAGTCATAAAAGCCATTATTGCTCAGAACTCAGGTAGAGACAGCATAGCAGCAGGGGCATGGGGCATGGCATGGTCCCTGTGTGTGTGTGTGCCTTTATTTTACAGCAAGACATTGCACTATGTAACACGTTAAAGAAAAAAAAAGTATGTCCCAGGAATAAAGAATACATTGTCTAGGCCTTACTTTTCCGCAGTGAATTAACTACAGAACAAAGGATGCCAAAAAGCAGTTCAAGTTAAACGTTGTTTTGTTTATTCTTGAAATTAATAGTACTTAAAGTTTAAACCGCATTTTATTTAATTTTTACTTTTTTTAAATTCCTTGCCATTGCTGTTGCTTCACAGTAAACAGTGGCCATAGACACATTGTTTATAAAGTAATAACATGAGGTTTACTCGTGCCTTTTTTGTAGCTGAACAAGCAAATGAAAACTAAAATTTCACTTTAAACACTTCAAATAAAACAAACGTGGAAATGGCATTGTAAACTGAAGGGGGAAAAAACTCACCATTTTGGTTCTCGTTTATTACATTCCTGTGGCAAAGTGGTGAGTAGATACAGATGCATGCAGTGCAGAGTGGATACAAAACAGACAGACAATGATTTCCAGGTGCAAGGGTGTTTATTGATTTGATTAACAATGTCCAGAGCCTTATGGCGAACACCTGTAAATAATAATGATGGAGTGATACAGCGGCATTTTACAGTTCTCAGTGAAATGCAGGGTGAAAGTGATGTCCAGGTTTATACTGGCTTTCGCTCCAGCTCCGGATCGTGCTACTGATAATCTATTAACAAACAGACAACAGTTAACAAAACACTAACACACAAGACAAAACTCACGGTTTCACAATACGGCAACACAGACTCCTTGAAGGTTAAAACACTAACCTTTTATCAAGGAACAGATCACTTGCATTATGCCCCCTATTTATACCCTCGCTCATGACCCCTAGGTTAACGAGTGTATCCGCTCCTCCAATCGTCGGATGCCACGCCATCTCCCATCCGAGTCATTGAGCTTGGGTACCGTAGCTCAGCCCCCTTCCTAAATGACCGACTTCCACCTCATCTAAATAGATTGTGATGCCATTTGATTAAGGGTACTACTCTGTTCCTTTTACATAGTGACCTCACAGGTTGATTTCTGTCACAATTCCACATAACAAAGTCGCAACAAAAAATATATAATATATCAAAGCAAATTCAGCAATCTCAGCACTGTTTAAGCGAGGCATTGCAGAATGACGTGCTTGCCTTTTTTGTGTGCCATGAGATTCAGACTCGTTCTAAAGCAGCACAAAGCTTTTTTGTTTAATTTTTGCAGTCTGAAACTTAAAGGCTCGAGCTGCTGATTTGGCACCCTTGTGACAGAGAGTGAATGAATCAGAGTCAACAATCTCCCTCCCGACCTGTGAGGGTGCTGTATAACAGGAACAATGTGCCCCAGACTGGATGTTTTGACAGTTCATTCCAGGGTCATTCAGAAGCCAGCCATCCAGAAAGGGGGTGAAGCCACAACGCTAGAAATCAGCACCTTACTGCGGTAGGCAATGTGTCAGTCATGGATTGGAGGAGACGTGATTGCACTCGCTACCAAAGAGGGCGTGACTGAACGTATATTAGGGAATGTGGCTGTGCGATCTGTTCCATGTGTTATGGTTACCCATCGATCTGCAAAGAGTACTGTGTAGAAAACTTGTGAGTTTGTGTGTGTGTGATCTTGTAACCTGCGTTATTTGTCATTTGTAGATGGCTAACCAATCCAGGAGCTGTCGCTAAAAGCCAGCACCCGCCCCGGATCACTCTACACCATTGTTGTCACGAATAAACTGCATTTAATCACCACTTGCACTTGAAGCACTCACTGTTGGACTGAGCACTCACTGAACTGTACTCAAAATAACAAGGCTCTCTAAATGCTCTTGTGGCAGAGCAAAGCTCTGCCCTTTAAATTGGCAGGGATGGGGTTAACTTCCCCTACCTGCCTGGGTTTATTATGTTCAGGTGGCTGGGGTTGATTAGTTGATTAGGTTGATTAACGATCAATCAACGCCCAGCCACCTGATATAAAAGGAGGCCTCTGCTTCTCATTTGGAGAGAGGGAGCTGAGGAAGCAGGTTGTTTTTTTTTTTTTGGTTGTTTAGAAAGTTTGAATCCAGTGAAGGCATTGCCCAGCCTGATTTTTGTAAGTTTAAATTGCTTTCTTTTGGCCCTTGTGCCCTTTCATTTTGTGTTTATTTATAATAAAAGTATATTTGTTTGAACTGAAGTCTGTCTCTGGGCCTCTATCCACTCGCCAGCCTGCCACATTTGGTGTGAGAAGTGGGATAGCGCCACCTAGAGGCTCAGAGCAGTATTTTTGTTTTGTTTTGGGGAATTTTTGGGATAATTTTTTTTTTTTTTTTTTGAAAAAAAAAAAAAAAAATGGGAAAGAGCAGACAGCGGCAAAGGCAGGAAAAGCAGCAGCAGCTGAAGAAATGTAAGCTGCTGCAGCCACCGCTGGAGGACCCGGCCAGCCTCTTCCCCTGGTGTTCCTGGTGCGGGAAGGAGGACCATCGTTGGCGGTCCTGCCCAGACGTGCCACCGGCAAACTGGTGTGGCCGGTGTGAGGAGGATGGCCACAACTGGGCAGGATGCCCCTACAACCAGGCCCAGGAAGAGGTGCCGTGTTCACCCCGGGCATCAGGGGCCACCCCACTACCTCCAGCACCACCACCTTCACCACCGTCCCAGGAGATCTGGGACTGGTTGATGCACCCTGAGGCAGACCTCGTCCACGATCTCCCCATAGTTATCAACACGCTGTGGCGTCGAGATGGGGAGAGGTGGGAACAGTGGGAGGAACAATACCACCCGGCGTCCTTCCCAGAGGTTGCCCTCATGGTGGTTAATTACCTGGCGGTAGACATGGGAGATGCCCCGGTCACTCCAATAAAGAGGGGTGAGCCGCCTTCCCGAGAGCCAGAGAGGGGTGAGCCGCCTTCCCGAGAGCCAGAGAGGGGTGAGCCGCCTTCCCGAGAGCCAGAGAGGGGTGAGCCGCCTTCCCGAGAGCCAGAGAGGGGTGAGGAGCCTCCGTCGCTCCCAGAGCCAGAGAGGGAGGAGGATCTGCTGTCGTCCCCAGAGCCAGAGAGGGGTGAGGAGCTGCTGTCGCTCCCAGAGCCAGAGAGGGGTGAGGAGCCTCCGTCGCTCCCAGAGCCAGAGAGGGAGGAGGAGCTGCCGTCGCTCCCAGAGCCAGAGAGGGGTGAGGAGCCGCCGTCGCTCCCAGAGCCAGAGAGGGAGGAGGATCTGCCGTCGTCCCCAGAGCCAGAGAGGGAGGAGGATCCGCCGTCGCTCCCAGAGCCAGAGAGGGGTGAGGAGCCGCCGTCGCTCCCAGAGCCAGAGAGGGGTGAGGAGCTGCCGTCGCTCCCAGAGCCAGAGAGGGGTGAGGAGCCGCCGTCGCTCCCAGAGCCAGAGAGGGGTGAGGAGCCGCCGTCGCTCCCAGAGCCAGAGAGGGGTGAGGAGCCGCCGTCGCTCCCAGAGCCAGAGAGGGGGGAGGAGCCGCCGTCGCTCCCAGAGCCAGAGAGGGGTGAGGAGCCGCCGTCGCTCCCAGAGCCAGAGAGGGAGGAGCCGCCGCTCTCAGAGCCTGAGAGGGAGGAGCCGCCGCCGCCGCTCTCAGAGCCCGAGAGGGAGGAGCCGCCGCCGCCGCTCTCAGAGCCCGAGAGGGAGGGAGCCGCCGCCGCTCTCAGAGCCCGAGAGGGAGGAGCCGCCGCCGCTCTCAGAGCCCGAGAGGGAGGAGCCGCCGCCGCTCTCAGAGCCCGAGAGGGAGGAGCCGCCGCCGCTCTCAGAGCCCGAGAGGGAGGGCCGCGCCTCCGCCACCAGAGGGAGCCGGGCCGCCGTCGCCGCCTCCGCCACCAGAGGGAGCCGGGCCGCCGTCGCCGCCTCCGCCACCAGAGGGAGCCGGGCCGCCGTCGCCGCCTCCGCCACCAGAGGGAGCCGGGCCGCCGTCGCCGCCTCCGCCACCAGAGGGAGCCGGGCCGCCGTGGGGAGGGTGGGGGGAAGGGGGGAGTTGGCCGATTGCGGCCGGTGTACGTTGTACATGGGGGGAGGTGTGTGGCAGAGCAAAGCTCTGCCCTTTAAATTGGCAGGGATGGGGTTAACTTCCCCTACCTGCCTGGGTTTATTATGTTCAGGTGGCTGGGGTTGATTAGTTGATTAGGTTGATTAACGATCAATCAGCGCCCAGCCACCTGATATAAAAGGAGGCCTCTGCTTCTCATTTGGAGAGAGGGAGCTGAGGAAGCAGGTTGTTTTTTTTTTGGTTGTTTAGAAAGTTTGAATCCAGTGAAGGCATTGCCCAGCCTGGAAACTGTTATTTTTGTAAGTTTTGCTTTTTATCTTTTTTGTGTTTAAATTGCTTTGTTTTGGCCCTTGTGCCCTTTCATTTTGTGTTTATTTATAATAAAAGTATATTTGTTTGAACTGCAGTCTGTCTCTGGGCCTCTATCCACTCGCCAGCCTGCCACAGCTCTGTATACGTTTTGTTTAAAAAGTCAAGCATTTGGCCAGTATTTCAGTTTTTTTGTCAGCTTTCTGGGTCAGCTGGAAATGCAGGCCTCCGCCATATTGGAACCTTTCTGGTGCCGCTGTTACGTCATATAGTTGACAACCACCCACAGCGGTGAACGCCGGCTGGGTTATGTCGGAATGCAAAGCTTTCGGGTGCAAAAATAACACTGTGTAACAATTTTTTTTTTTTTTTGTTCCTGGGTAGTAAGTGTTATTTCCTAATTGCTTATGCCTCAAAAGTATAGAAAATGGCTATTATTCCCCACAGCTTTGCTTTTGTGACCAGGAGTGATATTTCAAAATATCACTATTTCCAATGGGAAATCGGGCAGATGTGAAGTGAGTAGTTTTTTGAGATTTACGATTATACTGTATTTACAGTATAATCGTAAATCTTGAAAAACTACTCACTTCTAAATCTTTTGTAGTCATTTTTGTATTACTTTAGTATAAATACATGTTAATTAGGATTCATAAGTTGTTTTTTTCTGACTTTATGTGAACGAAAAGACACACATTTGCCCGTTTTCCCATTGGAAATAGTGATATTTTGAAATATCACTGTCCTGGTCACAAAAGCAAAGCTTGTGGGGAATAATAGCCATTTTCTATACTTTTGAGGCATAAGCAATTAGGAAATAACACTTACTACCCAGGAACAAAAATTGTGTTACATAGTATAATCAAAGGAAAATCAGTAACAAAAAGTATTTTTGTGTGCCTAAGCCTTTAAACCAACAAAGAGTGGCCATAACAAAACAATGGCTACATAATATAGGAACGGAACATAGGCTCAATAGAATACTATGTGTTACTGTAGAGCGAGTCAACGACAGGACGGCACACACAGCGCGACGGAAGAGAGCTCCAATACACTCAATATGAATTTGTTTTAATGGTTTTTATACGATATACTGCTCAAGGAGAGGCTGAAAATGCGTCAACAGCTTTAGTTAACATGTTTTTTATTGAATTGGTTATATATTCATTTGCATTACAGTTCCCCTTTAAAAGTGTGTGCCTACTTCTGTTATTATTTCGGGATTGAACCCCTTTACAAACCAGAGCGATACACATCGTTGTGTAGAGGTATTGTCAGCAAATAAAGAGCGGCTTTTTCACCATGAACTGTCTTGTGTCTGTCACTCCTGAGCACCTGTACACTACAACCCACTTTGCCACAACCCCTTATTCAAGTTCATAGATTGCTTTGCAATTATTGTAGCTATTAGCTGTAATTCACTTTCATGGATGATAAAACTAGCCTTTCTTTTTGTAAGAAAACAAAATATAACACACCTTTTTTTACATTACACCACTATCAACTTTTCTGCAAATATACATTTAATTCCCCAAGTATAGTTTCTGTAACCTTTCTATTCTTTAGTTTAATTGGGAATACTCAGTTTGTTCCAAAGAGTTGATGCAGTGTTGAGCATGCGTGATGTCTTGTATTGTCTTTGTTTAAAAAAACATACATTCTTCCAGTAAAATTCACCATTCCTGGCAAGTGAATTCAGTCCACTAATTGAGTCTTTAAATCATTAGTAGTCCTTTTCTTTTAATGACGATCCCCGGTAGTGAAGTTATTTGTATTTTAATGCCTTTAAACAAAGTTTTTTAATTATTTCTAGGTGTTCTTCAGAGCTTGCCATCCAGTTATTAAAAACAATCTTCATTTTCTCTGACTTACTCATTCATGTTTTGAGCTGTTGGTTAAAGATGTTATATATGCAAGCTCCTTTTTTCTGAATTTGCTTGCTTGATGTTAAAAGTAGCGTTGCAGTTCAAGATGTTACACCTGCTCTTTCCTTTCTCAGACTGAGTGTACAAACTCACTCTAACACGAAGATAGCCTTTTGGGTGCCCTTTAAGTTTACCAAACTTAAGATATCTGTCATTGCTCACAATAACTGTATTGAATTAGCCACAACACCTGGCGATTCTAGGGAGTCGAACTTGGTTGAGCCTGTGGGCCTCATTTAACGGTGTAGCTGTGGTTATCCAGGTACGCTCACTCCCTTTTACCTTTTATATAACAATTTTGCAGATTCAGTAGAATTGAAAATATGTTTAAAACACAAAAAATAATCTTTCTGGTTGTCATAGAGACTAGGTCGGCTGCCTCTAGACCTATGTGCCAAATCCTATTAACCTGTTATGTTCCTGCATTTTATAATGTGGTCATACCCAGTTCCCCTTGTGTTACAAGGCCTCTGCATTATAAACCACCAGTGTAGAATGCATAGAATGTATTTTTACAAAATGCTTCCTAAATTACATAAGAAGCATGCCTAAAGCCACCACTGAGACTCCAACCCGAGTGACTATGGTATCCAGGATTGCGTCCCATAAAATGTTTAGTACATGGACTTGTGATAGCTTTTTGTAACCATTTATGGTTGGATCATTTATATTTTAGGGTCGATATGTATTTAAGCAGGTAAAAAAAAAATGTCTTTATGACTTGTTTTACCCAAAGATTTTGAAGTTGTAAACAAAATATATACAAACAGCACATTTCTTTTTATGTTTAACTACAGAAAACTTTCTTTCTTGTTTATTGTAAAATGTAAAAAGAATACTCTTGTAAAGAGAGGGGTATTACGCACTATTGTTCCTTGCTTCACTAACTAACTAAGATGTAGTTGCAGATAGTTCTGGCTGCTTGTTCAGCAGCAGCATCTTCTGTCTCTGACTGCTCCTGATTTAGCAGCTTATGTTGTTTAATTATCATCTCAAGTATTAGCCCCCCCCCCCATGCCCGTTCCAATTCAGGTCCATGGAGTGCAGAAAATCAGCACAGCATGGCGCAGTGTTGGAGCGCAGTAGGGGGGGCCTTTGTTATTGGTTGTAGTAAATGGAAGCTGTGGGGTTACATCTGTAAACACTTCTGCGATTTCAAAAGTGAAAGGAAAAAAAAAACATAATGGGTGCAAATAAAAGCTAGATTATTCAATGCCGTCCATAGTTTGAGAACTAAATGATGCATTATGATGGTATGGTACATAGTCCTGGTGTCTTCTCCGTATCATCATCTACTATTCAATTCATAATTCACGAGTTTGTTGGCATTACAGTATTTCAGTTTCTACGATGAGTATTGTACAGTACTTTATAAACCTGAGCAGTGACTTTCAAGTTTATATAAAACACAAAAAATACACCAAAAAAAGCACAGGCCCTGTTTAATTCTATAAAATACAAGCGGATTGCCTGTTGCAAGATGAAAAGCTTTTGGCATGAGTGCATTTGTAGCGAAAAGCCTGGCAGATAACTGCTTTTATCACAGTCCTCCTGCTGCTAGGCTGTGAGGTGAGCTAAAAGGAAGCATGTCTTGCTGGTGCAACACACAGCTCGGGCCAGCAGCCTCAGAGGAGAGAGAAGCAGTGCCGGAGAGCAGACAAGCGAGAGATGTCATCGTGTTAATTTCAACCTGCGGGCTCCCTTGGGGGAAGGGAGTAGAGGGGGAGGGGAGGCTGTAGTGATGGAGTCACAGCAAATCATTCTGTGAGCAACGCTGACCTCTGAGGATCTGACAAATTGATGTGAAGCAGCTGATGCACAAGGACACCAATGGCAACCGAGCATGCTCAGAGCGTGCAAGAGGGAGTGAAGCAGCAGAAAGGGGGCACTAGGTGGTCCAGTACACTGTCAGCACACAGCACAAGTGAGAAGGGGAGTGAGATCTTGAGGTGAAGGCTTACCTTTCTCTCAGGGAGACTTGAATGTATTTTGATCACGCTGTGCAAGGGGCAGGGTAGCTCTTTCATTGTTCAGGCAGCCAGTGCAGTAAATCAGAGTGGCAGTGTACTGTGTATACATATAGTGTAAGCTTCAGGAGATTGCAGATAGCCAGAGTGGGAGCAGATGCTGTTCATTAATATGCTGCTCTGGTGAGTGTTTATTGTCATTTTTGCCTTCCTGCAGTGTGCAGCATATGGTTTTGGGGAGGTTCTGTTTTCATTGCCTCTTTTTATATTATTTGTACCTCTGAAACTGATATTGGAGACTGATAAAAGATCAATAAACAAAGCCTTTGGAATGGGCAAATTTAATTGTGTTCTTGGGTATGTAAATCATCTGTAGGTTTTACTGTAGTTGGTTTAAGTTTTTTGTTTTCAAACTTGGAATATTAATGAAAGGCTTGGAAACATTTGTAGTAAAAAAGCTGTCATAGTGAACAATGGCTTTATACATGCATGGATTTTAAATGTGTCTTAAATAGAATGTCAAAATAATGTGTTTTAAATCTAGAACGTTGTGTTGTTGTTGTTGTTGTAGTTTACTACAGGGCTTCAGTAAAAAAACAAACAAAACAAAACAATAACAAAGTATAATTTTGTTATAGCTCTATGAATATAGCTGTAATACATAAAACTGTTTTGTCAAGATCTTTATTAATATTTGTTTTGTAATAGAAAGATTGTCTATCTGTCTATCTATATCTATTTATGTGTATGTGTATGTGTTACGGTAAAGAATCTTAAATTTTACAGGTAAATGTCAGCATTTACCAAATAAGGTGGTCAATGTCAGAAATTATGAAGAATTTGATTGCTTGTCAGACATTTACTAGTTTATCTTATGATTTACCTAAGCTTATTGGTAAATGCAGGTATGTCATAGAATAATTTGTTTATTCTTGCATATGAATTGTCAATTAACAAAATAAACATTAATGTTGAACAATGTATTTATTTCTGTATACACATTTGCCATTAACAAAATATTCATTACAATGCACAATTGAGTAATTTAAACCAGTTCAACATGGTACTGAACAATATTGACATCCACTTATGTAGAACAACCAACATTCTGGTAAACTTGCATATAAAACAATTCACAATGGTGTTGAAAGGTATTGTACTCAAAATACGTAGTAGTTTGATGAAAAATAACTGTCTTTTAAATAAAAATTAAATAATTTATTATAATTTTTCAACAGAAAATCACACTTTGGTTATGACACAAAACAGCACAAAGACAGGCAGTAAACAGATATATTTACTAATGGAAGCACCGTAGACTCTTGTGGTACTTGGAGTTACACAGGACTCCTGAAGCCTTACAATAGCACTTTTTGTTGAAACACTTTTTATTGCACATACAACGTTTGAACCCTTGCCCACCAGAAAGAAACTGCTTAGTCTTTGTCTCAATTTCTCTGTCATGATGGCAACTGCATAAATGCAGAAAGGCACTTGCCTTGAGATTTACCAGTAAATGTCTGAAGTTAAGCGTTATCATGTTTATTTTGGACATTAACCGCTTTACTTGATAAATGTAGACATTTACCAGTAAATCTTAAGATTTGCCAATATTCTGACTTTTACCGTTACATATACTATCAGAAATTATGGAAACAACAAATTATTTGCTGCAAAACTAGGGGTGAGGATTGTAGTGCCTGTTTTTCCTCACTCAGGCCCCTTAATAAATACCCTGGTATGTCTGAATAGATCATTGTCTCCTCTTTGAAAATATGCTACATATTTCAATGAGGAAGACATTTTACAAGTAAAGTGGTATCCCAAAATGTTCACCTTTTTCTAGGCAAGCAGTACAACTTTTATTTTTAAAGAAGAGATCATTATCTCCAGGGATTCCAAGATATTTACTAAGTAAATGGTCTGAGTGATAGATGGGCAAAACAATCCCCAGCCCTGCTGTAAATCATTTGTTGTTGCCATAATTAGTACCAGTACTGTATATGTGTGTGTATGTGTGTATGATTGCCGTGCAGACATAATTCATGATTTAAAGCAGGTCATAGTATAAACTGGGTTCATGTTTACCTATGACAGCACATTGTGAGTGCAAGAAAAAAAGAAAGTAAATTAACAGTGAATTAAAGAGCAGTGTTTTAATACTGTACATTTAGTCATTCTTTACATTTAAACAAATCCATATAGTTTACTACAGAACAAATACACTTTGTATCATTAACTGCAACAAAACAGTTTGTCATTATCTAAAAAGGGCGTGCATTGTCGACTGATGAGAGCTATCAATTAGGTATTGCACTTGATGTGTTTTCTTTTTTGTGAATAAGACTGACATTGTTAATAAAAAATTGGTGACTTTGGTAATTTGTAACTGAACTCTGTCCCGGTAAGACCCCCTCACAGCATTTGACAAGCTGCACAAAACGTGACAATAAACAGGTTTATGAGATGATATTAAGAGAGGTCATTTCTTAAAGAACCAAAGGTGCATAACTAGTGGTTTTGAAAAATTGTGATAAAAAATGGGGCATGATATTAAGCGAGGTGATATAAAACGAGATCACTCTGTGAACCTAATCCTTAATATGTCCATTCATAATTGCCTCACTGTACCACTTGTTAATTCCTTAATTTCCTTGCCATTGATTCAAGTTGTCTAGTTGGTAGAGTAAGGTGTTTGCCACTGTGAGGTGTCGTAATTGATTATGGACTACTACAATTTAGGCAGCGCACATGCACCTGATAAAACTGTAAGGTAGTGGTTGAAAGGTGAAACAATAACTTTTCTAATTACTCACTTTTAAGTAGTTGTATTCAGAATATTCTGATTTACTTTAAATAAATCTGCAGAAGCAACATTTTTGTATACTATAGCCTCCGAATGTACAGAGAATTTCCCTCCTCGGGATGCATAGTGCATTGGTATGGGAGCATTGGCCTGTGATGTTTCTGCTAATGTGCATGTGAAATACATTGCCTCATTTGACAGACATTTTTAGGTTTAGAAATGCAAATTGAAACCTTTATTGAAACTCTTTTTTGGGGGATCCTTGACTAAATTGCTGTGTGACCTAGCTGTAAGATTGGATAGAAACAGGACTTTGCTCAAAAAAACAAAGTTTTATCAAGGTTAGGCCAAACAAATGATCATTTCTTGTCATATGAAGTATCCTATATGGTGCTGCACAATACATGCAGATCTCCACCCCATGAGAGGAAAGAGCAGCTATTTTCTAGTCACTCTGACTTTGAGTGGAGTGAAAATCAGCTTCTCTTACAGCACACTATACTGTACTATATATTTTTAATATGTAGTTAAACAGTATAGCAAATATTATGATGTAATGTCTATCTGATACAAAATACCAGGTTTTAAAATATAGATACATACATACATACATACAGTGCCGAGAAAAAGTTTGTGAATCCCTAAGGATTTTCACATATTTCAAACCTAAAATGTTAGATCTTAATCTAAATCCTAATAATAGATAAAGATAACCTGATTAAACAACTGACACAAAAACATGATAATTTTTCAACATTTATTTATCCACAAATGATTCAACTTTCAATATCCATGTGTGAAAAAGTATGTGAACCTTTAGATTCAGTAACTGGTGGCACACCCTTGAGCAGCAATGACTTCAACTAAGCGTTTCCTGTAACTGTTGGTCAGTCTCTCACATCAGTTTTGAGGAATTTTGGCCCATTCCTTCTTACATAACTGCTTCAACTCGGTGACATTTGAGGGCTTCCTTGCATGGACAGCTGTCTTCAGTTCCTGCCACAACATTTCTATGGGGTTCAGGTCCAGACTTTGACTAGGCCATTCTAAAACACGGAACTTCTCCTGCAGCAATTCTTTTGTAGATCTGCTTGTATCTTTAGGATCATTGTCTTGCTGCGTGACCCACTTTCGGTTCAGCTTCAGCTTCAGCTCATGGACGGATGGCCTAACATTTTCCTCTAGAATCTTCTGATACAATGCAGAACTCATGGTTGTGTCAATGATGGCAAGCCGCCCAGGTCCTGAGGCAGCAAAGCAACCCCAAACCATCACACTCCCACCACCATGCTTGATGGTTGGGATGAGGTTCTTCTGTTAAAATGCAGTGTTTGGTTTTCGCCAAACATAATGTTTCTCATTGAGGACAAAAAGTTATACCTTTGAATCGTCAGCCCAGAGAACATTGTTCCAGAAGTCTTGTGGATCATCTATGTGCTCTTTGGCAAACTTCACATGGGCAGCAATGTTCTTTTTAGAGAGCAGTGGTTTCCTCCTAGCTGTCTTTCCATGAACACTATTCTTGTTCAGTTTGTTTCTGATAGTTGAGTCATGAACACTCACATTAGCCAAGGCGAGAGTGGCCTGCAGATCTTTGGATGTTACTCTGGGGTTCTTTGTGACTTCCTTAATGATTTTCTGGTTTGTTCTTGGAGCGATTTTGGTAGTACGACCGCACCTGGGTAGAGTGACTATGGTCTTGAACTTTCTTCATTTGTAGAGTATCTGTCTGACAGTGGATTGGTGGAGCCCCAAATCCTTAGAAGTGGTTTTGTAACCCTTTCTAGACTGATAAGCATCAATAACTATTTTTCTGAGGCCCTCAGAGATTTATTTTGATCGTGGCATGACGAGTTTCCACACACCTGTATGGCGAAGACCAAACTCACAAAGTTTCTGATCTTTATATAAGGTGGGGCCTTCCAAATTCACCCCTGAAGCTCTACCTAATTATTTAAACACCTGACTTTAATTATCCCCTTAATTGAGTTGATAAACCCAGGAGTTTACTTACTTTTTCACATATCCTGAATCTTAGTTACCCACTGTTTGTCTAATTCTTACATCATTTTGTTTCAAAAGACATGGAATTGCTTATTATAAACCCTATTGTATATTTAAGAAAAGGTTTTGATTCAGGAAGGCTATCATGGTAAAACTATGGAATTTCCATAATTATCATTAGGGTTCACAAACTTTTTCTCGGCACTGTATATATATTTTAAAAACTGTAAAACCATTGTTCCTCCAAAACAACCTAAAAGACCAGGTTTACCAAGCTTGTGGTTCAAAAATGAGTAAACTATAATAATATTGTTGCATGTAACAGTCAAGATGTTTTTTTTTCAGAAAATATCTTCTCTCTTTCTGTTCTGTAGGCTGAGTCTGTAGCTTGGAAAATGAAAGCCCATCCCCTGATGTTTGCCGTGTATCTGCTGTGATGCGAGGGTCCAACTGCAAGATGAACATTGCTGCTGTGTTGAACGGGCTGCTGGTGTCTGTTCTGGCGGCAGTGCTGTGGAAGTATGCCAAGCTACAAGAGCATACCTATTCAGTGGAGGAGGAGCTGCTCCTGACGCAGCAGTCCCAGGAGCTGTCTCAGGTCCGCATCGACTACCACGCCGCCCTGCAGTCCCTCCAGGAGGAGGGAACCCGCATGGTGTGCACGGGCAAGATGCACACTGACCGTATCTGCCGCTTCGACTACCTCTGCTACTCCACCGAGGCCGAAGAGTTTGTCTTTTTCCACAGCAACTCCTCGGTCATGCTGCCCAACCTGGGATCAAGGAGGTTCCAGCCTGCCCTCCTTGACCTCTCCTCTGTAGAGGACCACAACACCCAGTACTTTAACTTTCTGGAGCTGCCTGCAGCTGCCCTCAAGTTCATGCCCAAGCCTGTGTTTGTGCCCGATGTGACTCTTATCCTGAACCGATTCAACCCGGACAACCTAATGCATATATTTCATGATGACCTTCTCCCTATTTACTACACCATGCTGCTGTATCCAGATCTGGACCAGGATGCCCGCTTGGTCTTCATGGAAGGCTGGAATGAGGGTTTGCACTTTGACCTCTATCGTTTAATGAGCAACAAGCAGCCCCTCCTGAAAGAGCAGCTGAAGAACTTTGGCAAGCTCCTGTGCTTCACCAAGTCGTATGTGGGGTTATCTAAAATGACCACCTGGTACCAGTATGGTTTTGTTCAACCCCAGGGCGCCAAAGCCAACATACTGGTGTCGGGTTTGGAAATCAGACAGTTCACTAGGTTCCTGATGGAGAAACTGAATGTGAGCATGGAAGAAAGCTCCAGTGGCGAAGAGTACATTGTAGTTTTCAGTCGTACAGTAAATAGACTGATTCTTAATGAAGCAGAGATTATTTTAGCCCTCGCACAAGAGTTCCAGATGAAGACAGTCACTGTTTCTTTGGATGACCATTCCTTTGCAGATATTGTGCAGATCATCAGCAGGGCGTCAATGTTAGTCAGCATGCACGGGGCCCAACTTATTACATCGGTCTTCCTGCCTAGAGGAGCTGTAGTTGTTGAGATTTTCCCATACGCTGTTAACCCAGACCACTACACCCCATACAAAACTCTGGCCTCTTTGCCTGGCATTGACCTGCAGTACGTGGCCTGGCAGAACACCAATGAGGAGAATTCAGTGGCCTTCCCAGATAGACCCTGGGATCAAGGTGGCATAGCCCACCTGGAGAAAGCTGAGCAGGAGCGCATTATGAAAAGCAAGGAAGTCCCTCAGCACCTGTGTTGCCGCAACCCAGAATGGCTTTTCCGCATCTATCAGGACACAAAAGTAGATATCCCCTCGCTCATTGAAGCCATTAGGCAGACGGTTAAGACCAAGCTGAACCTGAAGAAGGCGAAGCCAGCCATTGTTGTCCACCCTGGCAAAGTGAGGGATCCCAAATGCCAGGCATCCATCCAGGGCACCAGTGAAGCCAGACTGACAGTTTCCTGGCAGATTCCTTGGAACCTGAAGTACCTGAAGGTGCGGGAAGTGAAGTACGAGGTGTGGATACAAGAACAAGGGGAGAACACATACATGCCTTATATCCTGCCACACCAGAACTACACCTTTTCAGAGAACATCAAGCCTTTCACCACGTACCTAGTATGGATACGTTGCTTTTTCAACAAAACCCTTCTGGGACCCTTTGCAGACGTGTTGGTCTGTAGAACATAACTTTTAATTACAGCTGTGGTCATGTAAGGGTTAGATCGTGACTTGTTCCAGACAACCGTTACCTCGGAAAGGTTTGAAAAGGACTTGATAGAAAGCTCTTTATGATTACTAAAGTCTGAATTTGTCATTCAGCAGTGATCTCAAACCATTTGTTTTATGGATGGGACAAAGGCACCCCAGTGCACATTGGTCATTCGCATCTGAACACCAGCCAGCAACACAGACAAAGATCAAAGTCAATTAGGGAATATAATTATTTATATATATTTGATTTCTGTTTTCTGGTGTCCATGTGATCTGTTCATTAAGTGATACCAAAAAAAACATTTTTAGAAAGAAAACAAATTGGACAGCTGGACATAGTGTATGATTTGGTAGTATGATTTCTTGTGTAAATGCTGCCAAATTGATCCTGAAGTGTAATTAAAAGCTGATGTTTCATAAATATGATTTTCCTTCCTGAAAAGGGTTTTTTAAAATGTTTTATATTTTTAAAAAAGCAAAGACTTCCATGTATATGTGTGTGTGTGTGTGTGTGTGTGCAGATGACTGGATGTAGTATAATGCCGATATTTTGTAAAGCAGTTTGCAGTGCAGTAGGATTTTATATTTGGATTACAATGGGATTATCATTGTGTAGTGATTTAATGTATGCTTTTCTCATCATGGTGCCAACCCACACACGTATTACTGTAAAGAGAAGGTGGGGGAAAAATGTAGGAATGTAATTTGTTTCAGCAAATAATCTCTTCAGGTTTTAATACATCAACCCAGTGTCCAGTGTATTTGACATTGAGAAAATGGACATGAAATAGGCGTGGGAACATTCCCAGTGTATGAAAGTGTTAAAAGCCACTGTGGTAGAAGAAAACCAAATGTGTGTTCTTAACAGCAGCAGCGAATTGAGAAGCTGAGCAGTACACCTGCTTTAAGCAGAATTAACTGCAGAGCTGTAATTACTATTATTATTATTCTAGAGAAAACAAACACATGAGTTTGTCTTACTACACATTTGAGTGATGCTATGTAGGTTCTGTTTTTTTTTTTTATTATTTACTGTTATTACAATGCTATTTTCACAAATTAACAGCATTCAATACAAACTTAATTGTCTTTGACTTCTACACCGAAGTTGAGAGCATATCCTGGGAATTATTAGAAAGATGCTCAGTCTGCTTACTCGCTCATGTTATAAAAGCCTTGGTAGCCTTGAAGAAAAACTAGATTCAGAGCGTGTTGCTCTTTGGGTGCACTGTGCTGGAGTGAGCACACAAAGCAGTGAGTAACACACACCTTAAAAAAGAGATTTCTTTTGATTGGTGCGATACAGATAAAAGCAGAGATACAATCTGGAGAGGGCTGAGCATGGTATGTAAGCTAATTAAAGGGGATAAATGGCCTTGGAATAGCACTGCTTAAGTCATGAAGGTTCCCTTTATCATTTTGAATTTAAAAGACAACCGTTCGTAGCAGCAATAACGGTTGTGGAACAGCTTTTTTTCAGCGCTGTTAGAAATTTAAATGGCTCGCTTACGCCTGGCTTTGGAGGTTACATAAGAATGTACCCCCTCCCCCCATGCTAAGTTAAAAACCTATATGTTGTTTTTTGAGTTTTTTTACAGTAACAATGAAAATCCTTGATTAAATAACTTGGGCGGTTCATTTAAATATTTGAGGGTTGTATCAGATACAGCCAGATTATTATTTAACCCTAAATTTGATGAAGAAATATACTGTAGCTATTTCATTGTCCTATGTGTTGGTTAATAACTGTATAAAATATAATTTAAAGTGATTATATGTGATTAAATTAAAGTATACTTACAATGGTACAAATTCTTCAAAATCAAAAAATATAAGTGGCTTAATAAAAGCTAAATTAGCTTGCAAGTTAGTGAATCCTGAAAGCACTAGTGTGTTGAACTTAACTATCTGTGAAGTGTTCTCTGCACTGCCGTTTTCTATTTTTCTGTTCATAAGAAAGTAATCTTTGTTTCATTTTAAACACTGATGCAGAAGGATCATCCCCAGCATAGTTAAATCAAAACCTGTGGTTTTAGATAGTCGTTGATATCATGAAAAACTAGGCACAGTTCTATTAAGAAGTGATGTCACTGAAATAAGATGATGCAGTCTTTGCTTGGTTACCAGATTTCTATTTAAATTAAATTCCATTTGTTGGTTTAAAGGTGGAACTGTGCATGGTGTGAATTCAACTGTTTTAACTGAATGAATACAATATTATCTAGCTGAAAGTGACCCTTTTATATCTGCAGAAAATCAAAATCAGAACCATTTAAGTTTATTGACGAAAGACACCATAAAGTGGTTGTATGTATTGTGAGTCTTACAGAACTAGTTTGAACACTAGCCACCAAGTAGTATTGGGACAGCCTTGGTACTTGCTGGAAGGTGATGTGTCTTCATCCCCAGAGTGGGGTGACAATGGTGAGTGAATGATTTCCTTGTTCTATTTTAAATACTATGTTGTAAAGACTAAAATTGAAAGAAACAATTCAAGTCAAGACAAACATTTGTGCTTTTGTTCTGCATTAGCCAACCATAAAAGTAAATGTATTTTTCAAACAAAGTATTTTGCTTAACGTTCAATCGAATATCTTTTACACATAGATTTTCTGTTTTAAATAAAAATAATAGTTCATTTATAGTGATCTGATAAATTCATTGTAAACCACTATTTATTTATTTTTTATTAGTAAAAGTGAAATATAAAGATTACTATAAATACATAAAGTGTACAATAGTTTTAAACTATTAAACATAGATAAGGATTCATCAACTTAACTTAATATAGTAGTTTAGCCTCAGAATTTGTGTGTGTGTGTGTGTGTGTGTGTGTGTGTTTGTGTTTGAATTTTAGAATATGACAAAATCTTTTGTTTTACTGGTGTTGGTAATATATAACATTTTTTGTTAAGTCCCAAAGAATGTCAATGTTCTTATTTTTTGTTTTTGTTTTAATGCTGTTTTATATACCCGTGTTTCTATAGTAACACGCAATTAATGTGGGCTTGAGAACATGACCCATTGAAACATATAATTTATATTCATCTTACATAAACATAATGTGCCGTGATGTATTATTGCATACTGAGGTAAACAAATCATATTGTTGTCTGTGATGTGTTGATTGGTTCTTAATACTTTCCCAAATCTAGGAAGATTCATAAGATGATTGATGTTGACGTTAAGATGAACATATGATTATGATTAAGATGCCTTATTTAGGTTATATTAATTCTGGATGCAAATAAGCAACCCCTATTTAAATAAATACACAGTTAAATCATAGTTAACCATCTACTTCCCAGTACTGGTTAAAGTGTTTTAGTTTACAATACCCTGGCCTCCTTTTCATGCATCAGCTGTCAACAATAAAACAGATAGAAAAGAATAAGTTTTCATAACCATAAGTACATTACTGAAGACGTTTCTAATACAGAATCTTTCATTTTGCTCCACACAACACCATACCCATAACTGATGGGGTCATTGTGAGTTGTGCTGCAGTAAGAACACATGGCTTTCTAAATCAACTAGTTAAAGGTTAATGTTCTTTGTCATTGAGTGTGTTATTTTATTTTTCTTACAATATGAAAAGACCTCTGATTATTTTCAGTATCAATTTAGAATCCATAAACTGCAAATGGTTTGAGATTATTGTGTGTTTGACAGCTGTGTAGTTTATGTAAAATAAATTATGTAATAATTTCTTTGTACAAATTCCTGATTTATGCATTTTTTTTTGCATGCAATTGGACTGTTTTTTTTTTTTTTTTTAAATGCGTTACTCCTAATTAAAAACAAAATAGACCACAAGCAAGTATACCTTTTTAATATAGATATCCCTTACCTGAAGAATCTACTATACCTGTTGCCTTCTGCCTCTCCAATTCTTTTCTGCTGTCTTTGGAGCAGCTTTTTTTCTAAGCCACATAGGTACCTTTTTAATCAGTTGGAATATTCATTTTGTAGTGCATAATTCATTACTATTTTATGGTGTTCTTCAACCTACATTCACAATTGAATACCATCATGAAAAAGTAACAAGAGCAGTTTTCATTAAATGTGCTGATGAAAGAACTTGCACCCACAATTTTAACATTGCTGTTAGTGCTGCCCTGGCTCCCAACTGACAGTGTTATATTGGCAGGTGTGTACAACACAATTATAATTGTATGTGATAGCTTCACTCAATGTATCTGGGAGTTTTCCCAATATACGTTGTGGAATTATGAATATTTAGCTGCTGCAGAAACTCACATTTCTGCCATGAGCATTTCTTAAATTTTTGTTTTTATTGGTTAGTTTTTCAGGATTTCTTAAACAATTAAAAACAGCAGAAAAAAAAAAAAAAACTGTTGTCAGGACTCTTATTTTGAATAAGGTATGGCATCCCAGCGTGCCTACTCTGGTTACAAACAGAATAGGTTGATAGAATAGTATACCCAGTATGCATGTATTTTTTTAAAATAAAAGTAGATGATCATAATTTAACTAGCAATGTCATGTGATGCACTGCCGTTACAGATTCTGAGGTTTTAAAGCTCTGTAATGGGGAATGCAGATGAGCCCGGCATTGTGATTACTTGTTAGTGGTGTGCAGGGTCACCGGTTCATACCCAAACTCTGCCCAGTTACACCTGTTTTTTTCTAACAATGCAACAGGAAGCATGGCGGGGTGTTGCATCTGAATGTATCAAGCTTGTCTTTATTAGTTGTAATCAAAGGGTTTTTAACCCTACCCTTTTAAAAACATGTTTCAGCTAAGTAATCCTCTTCCCCTGGAAGAAAAATCAGCTGTTCAGAGCTAACCTGCAGCATGAGCCTGCCACACTTCATTAGCTGCACTGCCGACCTGCCGGTCTGCTGACGGACAGTCTGTCCACGAAATATTAAAATCTGTCTCTGTAGGTTCATTCCCAATGACGACCATTGTAATCATCAGCAGCAGCAGCAGCACCACTATTAACATTTAATTCTACAATATTAGCTGAAACATAATAATAATAATAATAATAATAATAAGCTTTCTTTTTATATAGCGCCTTTCATAGTGGATCACCACCACAAAGCGCTTTACAGCTTACTTCAGAATTACTTCAGTATTCTGAAGTAAACTATACATAGTTTACTTCAGAATACTATATGCAATACTATTGAAAACTTTAATATTTTGGCCACTTAACTCTATTTTCCGGCACAGGTAAAATCCTTATCACAATTTTTTTTTATATATATACAGTAGTTTTGTTTGATGATTTTGTCATTTTATGCAAACTAAGTAGCCAGGCCTGTGGTGCTAAATTCACAAAATACACGATTTTGATAGTTCAGTATATCTGTTGCCTGGTTACCTGCTCCCAGTGTTTTTTTTGTTTTTTTTATATTCTAAATGTGTAATTGAAATATTAAGACATCCTTGCAAGGAGCCATGTAGATAAGTCTACCTGTCATTACAAGGAGTCATGGGCTTGAATGCATTTCTTTTTTAATGCAAGGCAATCTCTTTGCATTTTGCACAGCAAGGTCATCAACAAATCCTTAAAACAAATTGTGGTGAGTGGAGAAGAAAGCAAGCACAACCAGCTTGAGACCTTCTCCAGTATCCTTCAATCCCCCCCGGGCTCCATAATCCTGGCACTAAGGGCTATTTTCTGCAAGGTTAGTTGTGGAGATGTGATCCCAGCTGACAGCTCCTGCTGGGCTTGTGCCACAGTAATTAATGGCATGTATCTTCCATTGTGGAGACAGCGCTAGAGCAGTGTCAGCTTCTCTGCCAGCCATCATCAGTCTGCACTCTGGAGTTGTCAGTACACAAGAGCACCTGGGTATTGGCGAGAGCCTGTGTCATTCATACTTTCGCGTCATGCACACAAGATGATGAAATGTTACCTCTAGGAAAGTCAAGAACAGCATTCTCAATTTACAACTACAGTTATGTGGGTTTTTTTGTGTGTGTTCAAACAGTGATGCCTAAAGACTTTTTTGTCCCCGTCAACACTGTTCAGTGTTAAGAAGTGATAAAAATATATCTTTGAACATAGATTTTTTTAAAAAGATGATTAAAGATTACGCTCACATTAGAAAAGGGGTTGAAAGTATGAAAAAGGAGCAGACATATGATTCGATAAACATGGAAAAGAAACAAATGGGACAAGTCAATTTCTGCAAATATTGCATATTTCTATAGTACAGTACATATTTAATTTACAGCTATGTGGGTTGGACTAAGTTTGGTTTTCTTTCTGCTGCACATTTAAAAACTGAACCTATATTATGCATTGTGTTGGCAGCCAATGCATTCACTCATAAGGGCTCACTGGTATCCGTAGATGTTCTATCAGTCTGAAAAAGAAAGTTATATTACTGTTTTGCAATATTGAGGCAAGAATTGTTTTTAAAATAAATACAGCTGTTCATTCTCTTTAAAGAGTTTCCCCTTTATCTTTTTTGCTCTTCCTTTCATTTATTTCTATTCAAGTTGCGTTGGTCTGGATGGACACCCCACCCCTGGGGTGGTCTAAAATTAAACACTACCTTCCCTGAAATGCATAATAAATTAGATCTTTAATCATTCCTGTCAGGCTTACGTGAAAAAATTACACTAAACAGTATTTACGTTGGGCAATATGAAGAGGTTGTGCATGTTAGTAGAGAGATGAGGCTGCTGACAGGCTGTGATTGGAAAAAAAACTGTAGTTGAAGAAAGTGAACGATTGTTGTATATGAAGTTTCCCTCTTTTTGGTCATTGGTGTTATCCCATTCTAACCTTAAAATACAGGTAAAATAAATATTATTGGTAATAAATTTAAACTTCCCAATTATGTCATGCACCCCCTTTAGGCCCTTACTTCACTGCTACAACACATGTACTAACTTAATTTCACTCAACAAACTTCTTAACCCGAGACAAGCCTGATTTACAAATTGCAGAATGAAGAATGTTTTCCATTCAGTTATGGCAATTTTGGATGGTTAATTATTCAGGTAATGTGGGAATTTAGAAGAACCAGTTAAAACACAATTAGCATTATTAATTTACCCTACATGTATATGCTGTTTTGTTACTGCAGCTGACTTTTTACCCCACCCAAAAATAACAGGCAGCCCAGTTTCCAGGACAGTGGAAAGGGAATTGCAGTATGTTATTTCCTTCACACAAAAGCTAAAAGAGTTAACCAGGGGTAAGAGTTACCCATCATCCTACTTTTAAGTCTGGCTTTTAAATGGAAGCTTCGTCTCCTGCAACCTACATAATAAGATTAGGTATCGTGGGACAGTGAGCAGGTTTCAGGCTGCAGTGTTTGAAGTCAGTGTTACATTTAATTGATTTTAAACACTTTCATTGTGAACATCAAGGTTCTCCTGACATATTACACAATCTCACCTTCTGCTCCTGTTTCTAGCATCTTCAAAGTGGTTGTAGCAAACAAAACAGTGCCATAAACATTAACTGTCAAGCACTTCCATTTAAAGGTTTCAATTTTTAAATAATGTGTTTTTATTTTAAAACCTGATATCTGGTCCATTTCTGAACTAAACAACATTCTCAGTTTGATTGTCTGTTTTCAGGAAGTATGCCACTCTTTAACTTTCTATGTTATTTCTAATAGTGTCTTCAGGGGAAGCAGGTGGCTGATTAACATTGTTGGGCACGTTCCAGAAAAAAAAAAAAAAAAAAAAAAAAAAACTTATTACTCGTTTCTTGAGAAAAAAAAAACTTACTCGGTGTATTTATTTATCTCGTCTTGTCCTGCGAGACAGTTGTTGAGTATTGTTTACTATTTGACTGTATGTTTGGTAATTCATTTATTAAACGTGTCAAACAGTTATTATTATTATTATTATTATTATTATTATTATTATTATTATTATTATTATTATTATTATTATTATTGAAGTATAACAAACAGATATTAATAGTGTACTGGATATAGCAAATAGTACATTGTAATCATTTCGATGTATGCGACTTTGAGCAAGACATGAAAAAACAACTGAATTTACATAATGGCTTGTTATAAGAGAATAGCGAGCGTTAGCTGGAAAAAAAAAATTGCATAGTGTATGTAAACGTTGTGTTAGATAAATTACTTAAAGTAATAGATACACATGTATTTTGTAGGTAAATGCTATGCATCAATTATACTATACTATTTTGCATATGCATGCATTTTTAGGTCTTCAAAGCATACATGGTTAAACTGTTTTAAACGTTTTGTTTATAAATCTAAATTTTCTTTGTCGTATCGCATGAAAACGAGCTTAGGTTACTGAAGAAGCAGCTGTTTATATACCTGTTAGAACCTCTGTTATGACTTTATTAAGTTCTGTACTCAAGCCAGTTAATCGTGATCGTGTGCACGTGCGTATCATCAACAAAAAAACGCATACTCAGGTGCATTAAATGTGTTTATCTAAATGCTAGAAGTATCAGAAACAAAATTCTAGAACTTGAAGCTACTGCACTAACAAGTAACTATGATGTGATAGGTGTTACAGAAACGTGGTTGTCTGAGAGAGGACGAATATAATATTTGTGGGTATACACTGTATAGGAAAGACAGGCAGGACAGACGAGGAGGAGGGGTAGCGCTATACATAAGAAACAGTCTTGAAGCCCAGGTGTTAAACCTGGACAAAGAAAATAAAACCGAATCAATATGGGTCAGAATAACAGACAAAAATTCAAAAGGCATAATAATAGGAGCATGCTATAGACCGCCAGATTCAGACGGTGAGCACAATAATCTGTTATACAATGACATTAGAAATGTGTGTAGCAAAGGAGAAGCCATACTAATGGGGGATTTCAACTTCCCCCAAATAAAATGGGAAAACCCGGTGGGTAGCGCGAAGGACGAAATAGAAATGGTGGAAATGACAAATGACTGCTTCCTAACACAATTTGTGAAGGCACCCACTAGAGGGGAGGCATGCCTTGATTTAGTCTTTTCAAATAACGAAGATAGAATAACTAAAACAGAGGTCAGAGAACCACTGGCAAACTCAGACCACAACATGGTCTCATTTGAAGTGTTTTTTAAATCCCCAAAAGTAATGACTAAAGCTAAGGTTTACAATTTTAGAAAAGCAAACTATGAAGGTATGAAACAGAGACTAACAGAAGTAGATTGGAGTAAAATAGAGAAAACACCCACAGAAGAAGGATGGTTGTTCTTCAAAAACGTAGTACTAGAGGCGCAAAACAATTATATCCCTAAAGTAGACAAATCTAAATGTAAAACTAAATTGCCAAAATGGTTTAATAGATCAATTAAAAAAAAAATATTCAGCGAAAAAAGGCACTTTACAGAGCATTAAAAAAGGACCAAAAAGAAAGTACACAGAAAGAGTACACAGAACTGCAAATGCAAGTCAAAAAGGAAGTTAGAAAGGCCAAGAGAGAAATAGAAATGAACATTGCTAAGGGAGCTAAAACCAATTCCAAAATGTTTTTCCAATATTACAACAGCAAGAGAACATTCAAAGAGGAGATTAAATGTTTAAGAGATACAAATGGCAAAATCGTAGAGGAAGAAAAAAAAATAGCAAATATGTTAAATGATTACTTTTCACAAGTTTTTACAAAGGAAGATACTGACAACATGCCCCACATGTCATCCAGTTCCTATCCAGTTTTAAATAACTTTAGCATAACTGAGGCAGAAGTGTTAAAGGGACTAGGAGCTCTTAAAATAAACAAATCCCCTGGGCTGGATGAGATCCTCCCAGTAGTACTCAAAGAAATGAAAGAAGTAATTTACAAACCGCTAACCAAGATCATGCAGCAGTCTCTTGACACAGGGGTGGTACCGACAGACTGGAAAATTGCAAACGTAATACCGATCCACAAAAAGGGAAACAAAACTGAACCAGGTAACTACAGACCAGTAAGCCTGACTTCTATTATATGCAAACTTATGGAAACTATAATAAGAGCCAAAATGGAAAATTACCTATATGGTAACAGAGTACTGGGAGACAGTCAACATGGTTTTAGGAAAGGGAGATCGTGCCTAACTAACTTGCTTGATTTTTTTGAGGATGCAACATCGATAATGGATAATTGCAAAGCATATGACATGGTTTATTTAGATTTCCAGAAAGCTTTTGACAAAGTCCCGCACAAAAGATTAATTCTCAAACTGAACGCAGTTGGGATTCAAGGAAACACATGTACATGGATTAGGGAGTGGTTAACATGTAGAAAACAGAAAGTACTGATTAGAGGAAAAACCTCAGAATGGAGTGTGGTAACCAGCGGTGTACCACAGGGATCAGTATTAGGTCCTCTGCTATTCCTAATCTACATTAATGATTTAGATTCTGGTATAGTAAGCAAACTTGTTAAATTTGCAGACGACACAAAAAGTAGGAGGAGTGGCAAACACTGTTGCAGCAGCAAAGGTCATTCAAAATGATCTAGACAAGATTCAGAACTGGGCAGACACATGGCAAATGACATTTAATAGAGAAAAGTGTAAGGTACTGCACGCAGGAAATAAAAATGTACATTATAAATATCATATGGGAGATATTGAAATTGGAGAAGGAATCTATGAAAAAGACCTAGGAGTTTTTGTTGACTCAGAAATGTCTTCATCTAGACAATGTGGGGAAGCTATAAAAAAGGCTAACAAGATGCTCGGATACATTGTGAAAAGTGTTGAATTTAAATCAAGGGAAGTAATGTTAAAACTGTACAATGCACTTGTAAGACCTCATCTTGAATATTGTGTGCAGTTCTGGTCACCTCGCTATAAAAAAGATATTGCTGCTCTAGAAAGAGTGCAAAGAAGAGCGACCAGAATTATTCCGGGCTTAAAAGGCATGTCATATGCAGACAGGCTAAAAGAATTGAATCTGTTCAGTCTTGAACAAAGAAGACTACGTGGCGACCTAATTCAAGCATTCAAAATTCTAAAAGGTATTGACAGTGTGGACGCAAGGGACTTTTTCAGCCTGAAAAAAGAAACAAGGACCAGGGGTCACAAATGGAGTTTAGAAAAAGGGGCATTCAGAACAGAAAATAGGAGACACTTTTTTACACAGAGAATTGTGAGGGTCTGGAATCAACTCCCCAGTAATGTTGTTGAAGCTGACACCCTGGGATCCTTCAAGAAGCTGCTTGATGAGATTTTGGGATCAATAAGCTACTAACAACCAAACGAGCAAGATGGGCCAAATGGCCTCCTCTCGTTTGTAAACTTTCTTATGTTCTTATGTTCTTATGTACTGCAAGGAGAGCGGTTGTGGTCGGGGTTTCCCTGTGTTTAGGGGAAATCGCAGTTAAGTCTTAGTCTTAGTCTTAGACGAAGCCGAGTTATTACTGTTTCCAGTTTGATGGCGTGTCATGCTGACCGAAAATTCAATAAACAGCCGTTCACATTTACTGTTACAACTGAACTGAAATGTACCTTGGCTTTAAAAAAAAAAAAAAAAAAAAAAAAGTATACTGTACTGTAGGTGTATAACAGAGAAAAGGTAATGAGGTGAGCTTGTTTATTTTGTGCAGAAAGTAACTAACATTATTACTCCCATTAAAAAAACATAGGCATTATATTACCTTTTTATTGACAAAAGTAATATTATTACAGTAACACGTTAATTAAGTCAAGAGTTAAACCAGCTCAGCTGATTAATAACTGGACCCCAGTTGATATTATTGAGGTGTACTTGCCGCTCACTGTGTTATTGTTTTCTGTAAAACACTGATATCCTGTCAGTTAAGAAAAGGCTTAATGCAAAATTTGGTTTTAACATGCCAGTAGAGACTCTTACAACTGTATTCTCAAATTAAAAAAGCAAAACCTGGTAGCAACAGCTACTGTTCCGATTTTTTTTTTTTTTTTCGAGTTAAGGTGCGAGAAAGCAGTAACTATAGAATTTTGGGTAATGGGGATATGCAAATCTCAGAATTACAAGAGCCAATCAAATCACGTGAAAGTTGCCAACAAGCTTCTACATTCACAGCATTTTAAAAATCAAAGTACAATGACTGCATACATTGTTCGCCCTGTTTGGGGCTCATCAGTGCAGCATAACTGTACTTTGACTAGTGAAAAGCTTGGTAGAGGTAGTATGTAAGTACTTGTATAAGTTTATACAAGTAGCTTTCGAGTGACGGTGGGAGAAAGCAGTAACTATAGAATTATGGGTAATCGAGATATACATCTACAAAAATGTGTGTTTGGAGGGAGGGGGGTTAAAAAACAAATCAATTAAAATAAAAACCTGAAAAGTCTTCATTAGATAAGTATTCACCCCCTTTGCTATGACGCTACTAAATAAGCTCAGGTGCAACCAATTGCCTTCAGAATTCACACAATAAGTGTCCATCTATGTGCAATAAAAGTGGTTCACATATTTCAGATTAAATACACCTGTCTCAGTAAGATCCCACAGTTGGATAGTGCTTTTCAAGCAAAGGTACTACCATGAAGACCAAGGAGCTATCGAAACAATTCCGGGATAAAGTTGTGGAAAGGCACAGATCAGGGGAGGGGTATAAAAAGATTTCAAAGACATTGAATATCCCTTGGAGCACAGTCAAGTTGATCATTAAGAAGTGGAAGGCATACGGCACCACCCAGAATCTGCTTAGAGCAGGCCGTCCTCCCAAGTTGAGCAGCCGGGTAAGAAGGGCATTGGTCAGAGAAGCCACCAAGAGGCCAATGACAACTCTGAAAGACCTTCAGTGTTCCATGGCTGAGATTGGAGAAACTGTCCATGTGTCAACAATAGCTGAGGTACTCCACAAATCTGGCCTATATGGAAGAGTGGCAAGAAGGAAGCCATTTCTGGAAAAAGCCCATTTAAAATCCTGCTTGGAATTTGCAAAAAGGCATGTGGGAGACTCTGAAAAGATGTGGCAAAAGATTCTGTGATCCGATGAATCAAAAATTGAATCTGGCCTAAATGCAAAGTTGTGTCTAATGTTATGTCTAGCGCAAACCCAACACAGCACATCACCCAGGTAACACCATCCCTACTGTGAAGCATGGTGGTGGTAGTATCATGCTATGGGGATGCTTTTCATCAGCAGGGACTGGGAAGCTTATCAGGGTAGAGGGCAAAATGGATGGAGCTAAATTGTTAAGGAAAACCTGCTTCAGTCTGCAAAAGACCTAAGACTGGGACAGAGATTCACCTTCAGTAGGACAATGACCCCAGGCACACAGCCTACGCGACACTGGAGTGGCTTAAAAACAAGAAAGTGAATGTCCTAGAGTGGCTCAGTATAAGCCAGGACTTGAATTCGATTTAGAATCTGTGGCAAAACTTGAAGAGTGCTGTCCACCAACGATCCAACTTGACAGAG
Source organism: Polyodon spathula (assembly GCF_017654505.1). Taxonomy (NCBI): domain Eukaryota; kingdom Metazoa; phylum Chordata; class Actinopteri; order Acipenseriformes; family Polyodontidae; genus Polyodon; species Polyodon spathula. The sequence continues at coordinate 70,127,451 of NC_054536.1, forward strand.
CTTGAACAATTTTGCCAAGAAGAATGGTTGAACATTGCACAATCCAGATGTGCAAACCTGGTAGAGACTCCAAAAGACTCAGAGCTGTAATTGCTGCCAAAGGTGGTTCTACCAAGTATCGACTCAGGGGGGTGAATACTTATCTAACCAAGACATTTCAGTATTTTTTTATTATTATTTTTCATTAACCGTTGTTTCACAATAAAAATTATCTTGCCTCTTCAAAGTGTTGAGTAGGTTGTGTAAATAAAATTTTTAAAAATCCCATTTAAATGCATCAAGATTTCAGGTTATAACACAACAAACTGAAAATGTCCAAAGGGGTGAATACTTACTATAGGCATATATATATATATATATATATATATATATATATATATATATATATATATATATATATATATATATATATATATATACAGTGCCTTGCAAAAGTATTCAGACCCCTGACCAATTCTGTCATATTATTGAATTACAAATGGTACACTGAAATTTCGATCTGTTCGATATTTTATTTTAAAACACTTAAACTCAAAATCAGTTATTGTAAGGTGACATTGTTTTTATGTTGGGAAATATTTTTAAGAAAAATAAAAAACTGAAATATCTTGCTTGCATAAGTATTCAACCCCCACACATTAATATTTGGTAGAGCCCCCTTTCGCTGCAATAACAGCTTTAAGTCTTTCGGGGTAAGTATGTACCAGCTTTGCACACAGTGTCGGAGTGATTTTGGCCCATTCTTCTTGGCAGATTTGCTCCAGGTTGTTCAGGTTGGTTGGACGACGCTTGTGGACTGTAATTTTCAAATAGTGCCATAGATTCTCAATGGGATTGAGATCAGGACTTTGACTGGGCCACTGTAGGACATTCACCTTTTTGTTCTTGAGCCACTCCAATGTTGCTTTGGCCTTGTGCTTGGGATCACTGTCCTGCTGAAAGGTGAATTTCCTCCCAATCTTCAGTTTTTTAGCGGACTGAAGTAGATTCTCTTGTAGTATTTTCCTGTATTTTGCTCCATCCATTCTTCCTTCAATTGAAACAAGATGCCCAGTCCCTGCTGATGAGAAGCATCCCACAGCATGATGCTGCCACCACCATACTTCACTGTAGAGATGGTGTGTCTTGAAGCATGGGCAGTGTTAGGTTTGCGCCACACATAGCACTTTGAGTTTTGGCCAAAAAGCTCTATCTTGGTCTCATCTGACCACAAAACCTTTTCCCACATCGCATTTCAGATGGTAATTTTTGAGTAAAGGCTTCTTTCTTGCCACCCTCCAATACAATCCCTGTGAGGGGAAATCTTACCTGTCAGCAAAAACTTCTATTTGGTTTGTGGTACATGTAGGATTGAGGGTTAATGACAGAGAAAAAAAAAAAAAACAAGGTCAGGGCACACAGAAGCAAGAGATGGAGCTTAGTCTACTTAAGTACAGTTCATCACCAGAGAGGCAAGTTCATTATGCAATGATGTTATACTGTGGTCTGCTTTGTGGATATTAAAGATTCCACAGTACCTATTGGACAGATGCTCCATTCCCACAATTCATTTCACCCAAAGCATTCAACCACCACTGCTGGTCTGTGTTGCTTGGGGTCGTTTCATAGGGTGACAGATGGCTCCAAGTTCACCGGTATGATTCTTTTTAACCCTCCTATTGTGTAGATAATTTGCTATAATGGTCAAATTGACTTGAATTATGTGTATGTGCATAGTGCATGCCCACATACCGGTATATTGTCTTTACTTAATTAAAAAAAATCTTTAGTATAAAATAATTATCTTTTTACTATTACTGGGAAGTTGTACACTTTTAAATAACCTAGCTGACTATCCAACAGACGCATGTATTTTCCACAGCACCTCCAATGCCCCATTATTACATTATTACAGGTCTTGATGAATAATTGGTGAAAAAATGTGTTAGGTTTAGACCTTGATGTTTTACAGTGATGTTACTTGTTTGTTTTATATGGTTATGGTGCACACTTGAGTTACTCCCTGTAGCATTCAAAGATTATGGCTCAACAGTGTGAAGAAAAACTAGATTGTCTTGAAGCCTTGCCTCTAACTGCAACAAGCAGCTCTAAAGTGTGGTATTCATCCAGAAGGCTGCAAAGCGTGTCTTACACGCTTGGGTAATAATATAAAATATGGAGTGCTGTGGAGTGCTGATAGACCATATGAATGGCAAAAGGTTTCTGAGCAATGAAAAAGTTTGAAAAAAATGTAATTACCACCATTTTTAAATTAATTTTATGACAATAAACAATCAGAAAACCTAACAATGATAGTGTGTAACAATAAATGGCTAAATATGAAGAACATGTAAACAAGTACACTCAAATTATTTTCCCTAGTGTGTTCCTGTTGCTACAGTAGTAACCAGCTAGTATTTTAAAATCCATCCTTCCCTGCTCTACAGGTTTTTCAGCCCTGACTCAGTATAAAGGGCTTCTGGGTACATATATTACCCTAGTAAAAACATAGCAAAGTGCACTAAAGCACAGTTAAAGCATAGGTAAGTATTATAAATAATAGCAAGGTATTAATAAACATGGTAACCTATGGTAAATGCATAGTATTACCATGGGAAAATAATGGGAAAACTGCAAATATGCCATGCAAAAATACTGTGACTTTTATAAAGTTGGGCAGCTTTAATCCAGTGTTTTTCCTGCTGGGAAAAAAGTTTAAAAAGGTAAAACCATATAATATTATTTAGGAGTCTAATTTGAAGATTATTTGTAACACAAACTAAATAATGCAATGACTACTTTGAAAAACTCAGTTGGGAAATGTAGTGTGATGGATAATGAAGACACTGAATAGACACTGTCCATATAAACTGTGCCTTCAGGCAAACTAACAATAAAGTTTCTCAGGCATTTACACCATCAATTAAAATAAAAGTAAAAAAATAACATAAAAAGGATGGGCAGAGATTACTAAAACGGATAGAAATAAGCTGTGCTTGTGTTCTTTGAATAAAATTTCAGCTTGTTTGCACCAGCGCAAAGTTTGCTCTCATCAATTTTTATAATAATCAAATACATACCAGTATTTTGATGGTAACAGCAATGAAAATTGTGGGATTAAGTTAAGGTTGAATATTGTTGTGCATATGAAATGGTGCAGACAAAACACTACATGAAGTTGAGCACTGGTTTGTGGTCTTCGCCAGATTAACTTGGGAGCCTTTGCACTCAGACAGGAAAACTGTGCATTCCACAGCCCAACCCCCCCCCCCCCACACACACACACACACACACACACACACCCCCCCCATTGGTTTTAGCTCCCTTAGCAATGTTCATTTCTATTTCTCTCTTGGCCTTTCCAACTTCCCCCCTGTCTACTATATCCCTGTATTTAGGCTTCCATAGACATTGAATCCATTGTGCGTCTAAGAATTTCTGGTTCAAGCAAAAAACTAAATATCAAATTGATAAAAAGGCTATATCTTCTGTATTTAGGCTTATAGACATTGAATTCATTGTGCGTCTAAGAATTTCTGGTTCAAGCAAAAAGTCAAATTGATAAAAAGGCAAACTTTTAAAACTAAATAATACATATAAATCAGTGTAATAAAAACAAAAAAGATTGACTTTAATATTCTTCTGTATAGTTAAACTATATATAACCGCTAGCAAAATATTATTAACCCTATTAACATTTGTAATCCTCTGACCATTTCTGACAAAACAACTACAGCAATATAATATCATATATCTAACAGATGTCTATCCATAGAATGCCTCATGCATCTTCCTTATCAAGTTTTGTATAGATTATGACATTATGTAATCATTTGAAATGGTCCTTTGCATGGAGCACTCAGAAAATGCACTTAAATAACCCACAAGTTGTCAAAACTGTCATTTAAAGGCTGTTGTGCGTGTAGATTGGCAGCCAAGGTGTTAATATTTTTAAATGATTATTTGTAACAGAGATATATGAAAGAAATTGTTGAAACTTTAATGTAATAGTCAGCAGAGAGTCTGAGTTCAGGAAATGAAGCTGGGATTGGACAGCAGCCTAAGAGCTGGTCCAAACCTCAAAGGAACTGTACTGTTGATTTACCGCCTGAAGGCACTGCAGAATTCAAACAGAATCTTCTAGGATTTTTTCAATGGCAATCAAATGCTGCTGTTTTGCAGGTGATTCCATTCCATATTGAATCCATTCATGGTTCTGCAAGTTAAATGTTGATTCTACCACATTATTAACTGCAATTTTTGGCAAAGGCTTTTAAAAGTAATTAATCATGTGGTTTTCATGTTCCATTTGACCATGCTGTTCACTCAGCAGCAGTTTTCATCCATGCATATGACTAGCACAAGAGGGCCTGTTGCTTTAACACATATATTAAATAAAAAAGCAGTCGCACATATTAGCGTTAAAATGATCACCCTTTTGTTGTTTAATATATTACTTCACACTGTGCTGAAAAAAGCCTTTCGCTGTATTTACACTGGTGTTCAATCTTATTGAGACACAGGGGCTTTAATAGGCTTGAGAGCAGAAGCTGTACTTCAATACCGATTCCATGGGCAAGCATGTAAAGTCCCTCCTGCTAGTCCTTATATCTAATTCATGGCAAGAAGATGCTCCTGGAGGCATTTGGCTCTGGACGATTCCACGACTTGCTCATTAGTGGTGCAAGCTTCCCATACCTCCTTAGAAACGTTTAGTTTTTCTATAGTACAGCAGTATTACCTTATCTTCTTTTCAAGAGGGTTGCAGGGTATATATTTCATCTATAGTTGGGCCAAATTAAAGCCCTGCTTGTCTACCACAGGCATTTGAAAATTAATCATATCCATGCTTTCATAGTATGCTCACATTACCACAAGAACACCTTCTGTTTCTCATTACGATTGCTGCCAGTGTGTATCTTGGGTTTTGAGCAATAGTTTAAAAAGCAAATGCCAGCATAATGGTTACATTAGAGTCTGGCATGTGATAAAACTTGAAATTCAAGTGTGCTAATGCAACAGTAAGTCTATGTAAGCTTGTTTTATTTGTGAGCTAAGCTAGGCATGATTGAGGAAAATGGAGCAGAGTGTAAGGGTCTATAATAAAACAAGACAGGATACTGGGGTCTCCAGCAACATTATTCAGAGCACCTCCCAGATATCCTGTATGCAAAGCTGAGGTGAATGTTTATCTTCCAGCCCTTTCTGTTCCTTATGCTTCAGATGTACAGTACATAACAACACACAGATAACCAAGAGCAATCAGTTCTATATACTGAGACCCAGGAAGATCAACATCTGTAATGTTTTTAGAGCTGGTTAGTTGTGTGGTAATGTGTGAAAGGATGGTCGAGTGGTGACTTCACAAATGAAATTGACACACACAAGGTACTACGGTTGAGTCGCAAATGCTCTCCTTTCTTTTTTTTTCTATATAAACAGAAACAAAAAACCAGTACACAAAACAAAATGACACAGTGGTCAAAACAAACAGACAAAATATTCTCACAAAACAAGTATCATGCTTGTCAAAATCGAGCATGAGTAGCACTTGTATTTTTATATTTTACTTTGTTCAGTCCTCCTCTCTGAACAACTGATGCTGATGAGCGACTTATCCTCTCTTTATACGTGGCCATCTCCAAATTGGTAATCATTTAATTAATTTAGAGATGGCCAAATTATGCACACATTTAGCACGAAGGGGAATTTTAACCCCATTTATGCTGTAAAACAATGTTTTGCACCTTGTGAGAAGAGGTGTAAAGTTTTTGAAGGCTCAACAATTGCCTAAGCGCAAGACAAAATCCTTACATCTCATTATAATGTTTGTGCCCACTTAGTATCCAGATCCCCCCCAAACCAAAGAAAAACAGAGATCTCTCAGCACTCCAAGTTGACAACATCTCAATCAATGTAGCCTAGGTAACGCCTTTGCCCATAACAGCCAGTATTATTTTAGTTCTGATTTTACATCTAAGTGAGCGGTTATGGGTTTGGTTTATTAAGGTATTAACTAGTTTCTCAATCTGTCTTTTCCTGGTTAAGTTGAGCCTCAAGCTTATCAGCAGTATTCTAAGGGACTGAAAGCCCATTCTCATTGACAGTGTGACAGAGTTGAAAGGTTATATTGGCATACACCATGTAACAAATTTTTATTTTTTTTTGGTTCCTGGGTAGTAAGTCTTATTTCCTAATTGCTTATGCCTCAAAAGTATAGAAAATGGCTATTATTCCCCACAAACTTTGCTTTTGTGACTAGGACAGTGATATTTTTAAATTTACCTATTTCCAATTAGAAAACGGGCGAATTTGTGTCTTTTCGTTCACATAAAGTCAGAAAAAAACAACATATGAATCCAAATTAACATGTATTTATACTAAAGTAATACAAAAATGACCACAAAAGATTTAGAAGTGAGTAGTTTTTCGAGATTTAGGATTATACTGTAAATCATTTTCACGAATCAGCCCCCAAATGCAGTCTCCCATCGTGTTCTCGTTATACTGTCCTTGGCAGCGGCGTTCAAAGTCCAATATATCCTGGTGGAAGCGCTCGCCTTGCTCTTCCGAGTACGCTCCCATGTTCTCCTTGAATTTATCAAGGATATGGACTTTGAGGGACATCCTACAGCCCATTGTGCCGTAGTTCTTCACCAGAGTCTCAACCAGCTCCACATAGTTTTCAGCCTTGTGACTGCCCAGGAAGCCCCCAAGTTTACTCAGCACTGAATCTATCTGGAATGTTCTGGAAAATAGGTAAATTTCAAAATATCACTGTCCTGGTCACAAAAGCAAAGTTTGTGGGGAATAATAGCCATTTTCTATACTTTTGAGGCATAAGCAATTAGAAAATAACACTTACTACCCAGGAACAAAAATTGTGTTACATAGTGATATCATTTGAATGGAATGAGGAAGGCAAACTCAAAGCCATGCAAAGGCATATTTAGAGAAAAATTTAGATATGGCTATATTGGAGGAACAATATAAATGGTGTTTGAAGCGACTATTACTTTATACAGTCAATGGAAATCACCTACGGAATAATTATTTGCTCTAAGCTGTAACAAGAAGGGTCGCAGTGTACATATGGAGTGCAATTTGCAGGATGCTCAGATCTACTTTAATAAAGTGTGATGCTATTGTGCATCTTTGGCTGCTGTCCTATGTAAACCCTTACGCATTCCTTTAACCAGCTCTACATGCCACACATAGACACTAAACTTGAATGAATGCTGAACACATGGGCAAGCCAAGTGGTGTAGGCACTCAATATTTCCAATACAAGATAATATTAGTGAATAAGATATCAGTACGCTACAAACTCATGTAGTTGTAATGTTACATATAATTCTGCACAGTAAGGAAACACACACTGTCCTAAAGATGCACAGTATTATAATTTGCCATGTTATTATTTATTTATTGCAAATAATTAGGAAATGGCTTTTCACAAACTGGACATTACATAGTAATAGACACAATTTACAAGCATTTTAAGATATGCTTCCCAACCATGAACTAATCATAACGATGTTGTCATCTGAGTATTTTTTCAAATGCATTACAACATTACATTTAAAAATATCATAAAATGTTAATAGGGCAGTCGAACATGTGAGAAATATGAGCAAGTTATTAATATATTTTGGTAGAAGAACTAAAAAATCTAAATCTTAGTTTGCCACAACCTATAAAATAAAAGCAGGCCATTCCACCGACAATAAAATTATCTTACAAACAATAACACCGTCTGTAACATTGTTGTTTAACATTCTCACAGTGGTGAGACCTTCTTGTGCTGGTTGGAAAAGCCAGCGTAAGTCTTTAAAATACACACAGACCACTGGTGTACATACATATATCTGTATGTACATGTGGCAAAGTGCCCACCCCTGTGTATATTTTGTGTTATGTGTTGTGTTTTAATGTTAGTGTTTAGTCATTGGTACACAGGATATAAACGGGTTTGTGTAAGACGAGTGTTTAAAATGTATATTTATATTTAGGCACAAGGTTTGCACAGCACTTAACATGCAAGTAAAAAGTAATAATATGTGAGCACAGGGAATTGCACTTTATTAATTCACGTGCAGTTGTACCGCGACTCCAGTTGAATGACTGATTAGCAGTCGAGTCTCGGTACAGCTGCATAAAAGCAACATGTTTTCACCCACTCGGGGTTGTTCGGTGAGTGGAGAACGGGATTGGAGACGGAGGTAATAGTAATAATTGTGATAAGTAATAAGTAAAATATCTGCTCACCGTTTTTTGTCTGTATAGTCCATTTTGTTTGTCTTTTTATTTTGGCAACGAGTGCCCTGTCCTGTGTTTTTGTATGTTACAACCGTTTATTTTCTGTCTGTTCTGTTTACTCATTAAATGCTGAGTGAAGCCATTCGCTCAGCTCCACCGAACTCCATCTCTCTTGTTGTTTATTTCCTGCTTCTGGTCTGACGTCATCGTCTTTGTGACAGTACAGCACAATATATTTGCTTTTTCTGTATTTTAGGGATAGAAACAGCCATTTTAATGCACTTGACCTGGAATGAGTACTAAGGTTATACAATGTTTAGACTGCATCTCTTTAAATCTTTACCCCAGACCAGCATCAAGGCTCACACTACAATCATCTACCAAGTCACATACAACCAGTTAAACAAACTGTCAAAATTAGGATAACTGACACAGTCAAGGCTTTGATGTTTATTTTCTTAAATTACCTTTTTGTTTATTTGAATCTGTATTAAACATACATCTTCAAAGAGAAGACTTTTGTGGTTTAAATAGTGATAGAAATAATACTAACTAGTAAGAGAACCACTAACAACTGCTATTATGACTAACCCGATACGTCCTATATATCAGTAAGATGAAAGTGCCTGCACTTTCTCATTTGATCCTTGTGTCTACCGTGGCCTGGAAGCAAGACCACAATAAGCCATTTGGGTGCACTCCACTGACTTTTATTCCATTAAAAAAAATTGTAATTAAAAATGGTCAACAACTTTCAATTATGCATTTATCAAGTCTACAAAATGAAAATTAGATATTGTGCAAAACTGCAGTTATTTGGACAGATCATTTTGTGTAAAATGAACCTGTCGAACCAAACTAAAACACGTTTGGTTTGATACAGTAAGACCTGTATCCTTGATCACCTGCTTTTACCCTTTTAACTTTTTATCCTGAATGTATTGCAGCAGAATCATCCCTCGTCTCCCTATGTTGTGCGTAAGTTGCTTCAATCCCAGAAGTCTGCTCTGGTTCTCCCAGAATTCCCTGTCGGTGTATAGGGACCGTAGAAGCATGCTCTGTAGGCACCCTGACTTCAAAACAGACACAGCAGTCTCAGGAACCCTAGGGGGTCAACAAAAAGGCAACCAGATTAAAAACCAAAGTCTAGTTTGAGCAGAGTGTTGGCTAACACTTTTATTTGTTTATACATCCCCCAGTGCCACAGCCTATATGTGAAAATGAATTGAACTGAACCTGTATCTGTGAGTATATTATTTTTCAACACTATCATGGTATATTTTCTCTCAAAACAATCAAAAACAAATTCTACTCAGTCCATTTTTAATTGTATTGAGCATGCAGGATTATGTAAACAAACTGGTAACTCAATGAGCTTCTAGCATGATTCTTTAGCAATTTTTTCTTCAATGCAAAATTGTTCCAGTTCATTCAAGTTCTGAAAACTTTTCTTGTGCACAGTCTTCTTCAACTCATACCAAAGATTCTCAAATGGGTTTAGATGGGGACTTTGACTCGGCCATTCCAGAACCTTGATTTCATTCTTCTTTAACCATTATGAAGTAGATTTTGATGTGTGCTTTGGATTGTTGTTATGTTGGAACATCCAGTTGCACTTTAAACCAAGTTTTGTAGCAGAGGGTTTCAGACAATTGGCTAATATATTTTGGTATTCTATGGAATCCATTTTACCATGTATTGGAGTTATATTTCCAGTGCCATTAGAGGAAAAACAGCCCATATAAGGGTATTACCACCTCCATGCTTGACAGTAGATATGGTGTTCTTTTCTTTCTACGCCTCACCAGACTTTCTCCAAATGTAATTACTGTCAGCATGACCAAATAGCTCAATTTTTATTTCATCACTCCACAAAACCTTTGACCAGAACTAATATCCATCATTCAAATGCCATTTTAAGCGATTGTTCTTGTGACGTTTTCCTAAGAGTAGCTTTTTCCATGACTTTCACCATGCAATACTTGAAAAGGAAACGCCAGACCACTTGCAGCCAGTTCACTTTTAATATATTTGGCAGTGAATCTCAGATTGTTATCAACCTTACTCACAATTCTTCTTGGTGAAAGAACTTTCTTTTTTCCAGACCGAGGGCACGTTGTGACAGTACCATGAGTCTTGTCCTTCTTGACAATAGAAACAATAGTTGAAAATTGGGGCTTGGAAATCTTCTTGTATCCTTCTCCAGCTTTATGACAATAAATAATTTTCTGCCTAAGGTCTTCAGATAGATCTTTACTTTTTCACATATTGACCTATTGGTAATGACAGCAATCATCCTATGCCTAACCCTTTTACACTCTCTAAGAATGTTCACCTATAATCCTGCATTTTGTAGACTTTTCTAGAATTAGGTTTTGCATTATGATATTGAAATGTCTAGCACCTTGTAGATAATATTATCATAGTGTCAAAGGATATGAATATTTTTGAATTAGTAGTTTTGGAGTTTTGCAAAAAAAAATTGCTGAAATAAATAATTGTAATTGTAAATCTAGTTCTTGTAACTTTTTTTCCTCTTCCACAAGGATTCTGAAGATGTTAGGGAAGGCTGTACAGGAGGCGCACCGCCTAGAACAGACACTCCCCCGTTCATAAGCGGGCCACGGTAACTCAGGCAGGTGCGTAGTAGTGATGTAGACAGCGTGGGTGTTTGCCAGGGCCGGCCAACAGGCCTGAAGCTAGGCACCCCGTTTGACTACCACATGTGCTGGAACTGCGGGGTATAGGTTCACTTGGAAGCCTCCTGCCCCCAGTTGTCCAGGTCCCAGGTACCTCAAGCTCCGCCAGCAGCAAAAGACCACGTGTCGGCCTAGGGGAGTGGGGGTCGGCCCATGATATCCAGCTTACTTCCGCAACAAACCAAGACACTGTGACAGTGGGGCTGGTTGGACCGGGCAGCCACATGCATGTGCCCTGCATGGTCAGTGGGGTCCCGTGCAGAGCCCTAGTCGCCACTGGTGCCACCATCACGCCCATTCAGCCGGGAATGTTGCCATGCTATGGAGAAGCCAGCGAAGCCTCGTGAGCCCTGGCTGAGGTCTGCCTTAGGACAGTTTCCAGCCAACTCATGCTCATGCGAGGCCTTCAGGAGCCCGAAGTTAGCCTGGGGGGCATCAAGCACCAACACCCGCCTGCTCATCAGCCCAGTGGTTTGCCAGTTCGCCTGTCTGCTCAATAGTTGCCCTGGCTCACCGGCTCGCCGCAGGCTGATCAACACATAGCTGGACTGCTGGCCAGCCAGTCCAACAACTCGTAAGTACCATGCATGGCCAACCGCCTGAGTGTCAGTCAACCCTACACAGAGCGGGCAAAAGTTATGAAGGACCTCGATCTGCGCAGCATGGAGGGGTTGAACTGTAAGCAGCACCACATACTGGGAAGGCTCCTGGGAGAGTATGAGGCCTGTTTTGCTCCGAAGTCCAAGGACTGCACACGGATTGGGTTGGTCCATCACCATGGGAGATGCGCCGCCTAGCTGCGAGCGTGCTCATCTACTCCCGCTGGCCAAGAAGAAGACTGTGGAGGGTATCATTTGGGAGATGGTCGCTAATGGCATGATCAAGCCATCCAAATAGCCCCTGCAAGACCGGCTGGACCAGGCTCACCAATTTGCATGGGAGCGGCTAGCATGCGCTGGACTGAGGTAGAAGCAGGTCTACGACGTGTGGAGTAAGGGGTGGGACTTCCAGCCAAAAAGGACTGAGCCCTAAGCTAACTAGCCAGTGGGAGAGACCCTGTGAGGTTCTTCGCCTGCTTTCAGAGGTGGTGTACCAGGTCCGGCTGCGGATTTGAAGGCGGAAGGTGGTCCTCCACTGGGACCAGCTTGCCCCCTATCAGCCGGGGGTTGATGAAGGGGAACCACCTTTACAACACTAGACTCGGGTGCTACACAGGCATCGCCGGCAAGGGGGGGAGGGCACTGCTGAGGTGGCCCACCAGGACTCTGCTAGCACCAACTCCCCCACAGGACTGGCCTCAATGGAGTGGGAGTGCAAAAGATGTGGGGGGCTGGGGTCTTTGTAAGGGGAGGGGGAAGCAAGGGCATATAAGGGGGTGCCTAGAAGGACTGGAGCAAATAAGTGTGTGTGGAAAGATAGAGATAGAGCGGAAAAGAGTAAAACAGAAGAACTACAATCATTTGTTTTCATTTTTGACTCCCAGTTCCCTTCCCCTACTTTATGATTTTATTTCACTTATTATTTAAAAAAAATAAACGAATTGAGACTTCATCTATTCGTGAAGAACCTGGAAATGCTACTATATATTTCAATTAAGTCCAAAGCCCCAAGGAATTCTCAATAAAAGCAATAGTCTTTATTTAAACATATTTAAAACAACAGTAAACATAATAATGGCACGTGTTTTGACCCGTAGGTCTTCCTCAGAGCCCTAACATACTTACCCCACCGGTCAATAGTCTCTGTCTGTTATCTGATTGGTTCACATCACTCTCAGTCCAGTCCCTTTTCAAAGGAACGCCTTTCTCCCTGCACGCTTCACAAGAGAAAATGGCTGAACACTGACTTACACTGAACACTGAATTACAAAACACACTACAAAAGAAAGATGCTCCAAACACTGAAATGGTGATTAAAACGTTACTGTCACTGTCACGGTTTTCTGAAATTCAAACAAATTCAACTCAACGAAAACAAATATGATGGGCGGGATATAAACTGGATTATGCAGCTGTTGGCAAAACAGATGGAGATGGAGAAAAAACATTGCTAACTATATGGGATGAACTTCAAAAACATTTTCTGTTATTCATTTATGTTATTTATTTATTTACTTATGCTGTATCAGATATATTTAAACACAATATATGTCAATATTTATTTACGTATGCTGTATCAGCGGCTTCTGGCATTATAGCTCCGTTAGTAACAATAGTCCGTCCCGGGGCAATCATTTTATACTATAGCCCTCCTCTCCAGTCCATATATATATATACTTGAGTGTGTGAAGAAAGTCTTTTACTGTATTGTTTTATTAAGCAGGTGATGAGGATCCAACTTTCCCAGTACTTACTCAACAATACCTTCCAACAGCCTGAAGTTGAGGTTGTCTTCAGGATGGTGAGGCCTGCCAGCATTGTCAATGAACACTAGTCGTGTGGGGTCCTTCTTCCTAACCTGGTTTCCAAAAACAGCAATATATTTAAAGTATGTGCAATGTACATTGTACATTATACAATTTGTTTTAAATATATTAACTATACAAACTTCTGTTAACAAATTGTACACCATATTTGAGTTACTGAAGTATATCTATGAAAATAGAATTGTTGATTCACATTACATGCCAGCCATTCTGTCCCTCCTGTAGATCTGCCATTTAGATTAAATCAATTTTGTAATTATTTCCTGTTCTGAAGTTCTTTGGTAGGAATGGCTTTTAGAAAGAAAAAAAAAACTATACAAGAGTATGCATGCATGCATGAGTACTTGCCGATGTCACTTCCTGTTGTAACACAATGCAGTGCAGGTGATCTTTTAACGACAGCTTTCCAGAAACTTCTATTTATTCTAATTTGTGTTTTTGGGTAGCTCAAAAACAAAAAGGAAATGCCTACAAATAGAACTCACATCTAACTTAAATATACCACATTTCTATTGCATTTCATATAAGCCCCATTGATAACCTGTGGTTTCTGATACTCATAACTAATAATTAGTTTTCTGAGGTATACACATTAATATCAGCAAATGACAGAGACACATTGAACAGGCAGGTTCAGTCCCTTCTGACTGGTTTATTCAGGTTTTACTTGTATTATTTCTGAGGTATAATTTTCACACACACACACATACACACACACACATATATATGTGTGTATATATATATATATATATATATATATATATATATATATATATACACACACACACACACACATATATACAGGTAGTGGACAAAAAAATGGAAACACCTGGGTAAATGAGGGACACCAAGTATATTGAAAGCAAGGGCTTCCACACAGGTGTGACTCATGTGTTAATTAAGCAAATAATATCCCAGCATGCTTAGGGTCATGTATAAAAATGCTAGCATGGCTAGCCAACCTAAATAACTCTACAGCCCTGAGTGCTTGGTTCCAACAGTGAAGGGTTCTGGTGGTTCCGTAATGTTGTGGGGCGCAATTTCCTGGCATGGTTTGGGTGCACTCATTCCCTTAGAAGGCAAGGTCAGTGCTAATCGTTACTTAATGGTACTGAGTGATCATCTTCACCCCATGTTGCAGCATTTCTTTCCTGCCCGGGGATGACAATGCCTCCATCCACAGAGCACGTGTGGTCGCCCAATGGTTTGATGAGCATGACACTTATCCACATGTCATGGCCTTCTCAGACACCAGATCTGAACCCAATCAAGCATTTATGGGATATTCTGGAACAACGCCTGAGACTGCGTTTTCCACCTGCATCAACCAGGCATGAGTTGATTGACTTTCTCGTGGAAGAATGGTGCCGCATCCCTCCTGCAGAATTCCAGAGGCTGGTAGACGCTATGCCATGACGCATACAGGCCGCACGTGGTATATATACAAGAAAAAGGTAATGTAGGTACACAAAAATGTAAATAATTGATAACAAAATAAATTCTACAAGTCCTTCTTCAGCTGGATGGAAAAAAAGCAGTGCACAAACAAGTTATATTGTCTTTGAAAAGAAAAGTTCCAGAGTAGAATATTAATTCCAAGAGGTTCCAAAGTGCCTAATTTGAAAATGAATTTGCTTTCTTTTTGCTTCCTGGCTGCATTTTTCCATCCAGCTTAAGAAGGACTTGTAGTCTGAGATGTCCGGATATAATAGATTTTTAAATCAATTATTCACATTTCATTTTATGATTTTGCTATTTTTGGTACACAGCCATTTTTTGTTTTTCAAATTTCACACACACACTATATATATATATATATATATATATATATATATATATATATATATATATATATATATATATATATATACACACACACACACACACACATACAGTTTATATACAGTTTATATTTTATGACATATAAACCACAACATCCTAAAAGATATTAATTCTTACCACAAAGTTTCAGTCACAATTTTTTGCAATGAGGCCCCTTGCGACAGCAGTAAATAGTGTTATAGCGTATATACATTACAAGTACCTCATAAATCTATGTTACAATAGAAACTACAAAAATCCAGTCAGGTACTATACAACACTATACTACACTATGTACTAATGAATGCATTTCTTGTGTTCCTCTCCCCTCATGCACACACTCTCAGTGATGGAGAGTTTTTTTGCTACGTCTCACTTTAACACACATTTTTGTTTTATTTTGCATTTTCTTAGCCGATTGTCCTTAATCTTTTAAGATCCTGAGTAATACTAGTCTTGGACAATCTGGAATTAATAGATAATGCAGTCCTGCATTAGTGCTTATCAGTGTCACTGAAAGCAGCCGTTAGTCTGGTTCTCTTATGTATATCATTTTGATCTCTTGCTTCTTTTTATTGTAATATCTTTGTATATGAATTTGCTCTTGTGCTGCTGTACCATGCCTTGATATGGTTTGCCACGAAACAGGCAAGAGAAATGTAATCTTGGCATTGTTGGTTATGGTAGGGGTGTAAATCAGTTCTCATTATGGGTCATATTTTATTGATTATCTTGTACTTATCACTTTGAAAAAAAAAAACACCTATAATCGTACTGGCTGATATTGATACTGCAATTTTGTTTATGGTTTAGTACTCTGACAGATATAGACAGGTACTGCGATCACTAAAACTCCACATTTTTATAAAATCATGCTTATACTCAGAAACATAAAGCTCCAATTTCGCACAACCCTGCCAAATGTACTGGATATCTGTTAATAAGAATGTGTACTTACCAGGCATTTGTTCATGTGCATGTCCTGCACACGCATACAGCTAGAAATCATAAATACAAAACATTCACATACTGAGAAAGACCTTTTAACACACATGAACCTTTAAATACAATCCCCTACAACTGGGCTGATATACATGCCATTTACACAACGCTAATACCTGGCCTTCGGGAAGCTTTCTGATCATTTCTCAATGTTTGTGCTGCACTGTACCACACTTTGTGACTAGCCATGTTTGTCTTGATTTACAAGCTTCAGACACAGTTACAGTAAGTAAAGTAAAATGTTTTAATTCCCCACTTACCCTAGTCTAAAAAAGAGTAGAGCAACCAGCTATGAGAATGGCAGAACCATTCCCTTTCCACTACATATAAAACGTGTTCATGTGTAGGCAGTCTGAGACATGGATTGCAGGTATGTCCAAGCAGTTTGGGCATTACCCTAAGTATTAACATACCAAAACATGCACCAGTACTTGTCCTTTTGGGTTTCTACACTTTTCGTGGAGCATTTCCTCTACGCAGGACTCAGAGGGATCAGGCTTGAATCCACAGCAGTAGCAGTCCAGACGATCATTGACCTACAGTACAGAGAACCAGAAGTGTATCACTTGGTATTTGTATTTAATAAGTCCCACTTTCTTGAAAATAAGAAACTTTCTTGAACTTTTCAGGTTCTGGTTCTGACTAGCACCTTACTTACTGATCATTGGGTTTTGATACTTCAGTTCTATGCCTGTTATTTAAGCCACTTACAGGACTAGATAACCGGAGATAAAATACACTTTTACCGATGATGACTTTATGTTGTAATTGTAAGAATTTTTAGAAAGCAGAACTATTGTAAGAAAAGTTAGCCAGTATCAAAATGTTAACATGCAGCTAATAATATCATAATAATAAACACACCCTCGCCACAGCAATCAATGCAAACCTACAGATATAAATACTGTACAATGGCTTATAGCCACAGTATCTACTTGGCATACAATACATATTGCAAATACAGTATGGGCACCTCCATTTGGTCCCCCTTTGATACTTTCAATGTCCTAAAAAAATGTAATTAATAAATTTAATCACAACAGGATAAATGGTTCTCTGTAAGTGTATCAGTTGTGTGTAGTGTGTTGCTTATTATTAAAATAGATGCTATCTTGTTACTTGTTATGTAACATTAACACTTTTTATTTTTCTTTCTCAAACAATGGTGCCAATTGCATTTTGGTGTAAACATCTTTAATCTGGCCCTTATGCCCTTTGTAATAATCAGGAGTTCAAAGACATACTCTCAGCAGGCAGGTTCTCCTAAAGTAAACCCTGCTACACAAAATATATATATGACGTGAATAGTGGTTACAGAGGCCTGGCTGCCTGAAGAATTCACACTCACACTACTAGATGAAATTCAGTTTATCTGTCGGAAAGTGCTTTAGTTTAATAACTGCTTGAAAAATCTAGCACCAGTCTAGCCATTGCAGTAACGGTTTGGTTGCTAGACTGCTCCTTTAACCCTTTCCTCTTTAAATAATCTAACTGGGTGGGCACACATGTCCACATGAATTTTCTTTTTAAAACAGCATGCATATAAGAGGTGATAAAGTATCTGGGTTGTAGACCCTCTGGCAGGATTCTAATGCATTATTACAGCTATTGACTTCTGTAAAAGCATTCTAGCATGCCTCATGTTTTATTCACAGAGCGATCCATTATATAGGGCGTTCAGAACTCTATACATCCTGCTACTGCTGTTGAAAAAAAATGTTGCTTACTGAAATGAGGGTCACCGCCAGTCAATGTGTGTTTCATACATCACTGTGAAAATCTAGCATTCTGCTATTTTAAATTACATCTCTTTGATATAACTGGTGGCTATATGAAGCAGTTAATATAATAGCACTTGTAGGTGTTGGTAACAATGCCCTTTATGGCCATTGGTGGTGATCTTAGGGCCTCGTTGCCTATTTTGTTCCAAGCAGCAGGGTATTGAGTTGCAGTGAATGTTTTTTTTCCCCCCACACCAGCAGCATAGAGTAACTTCATAACCTTTCTGTATATTCCAGCTTGGACAGCATCCTATTATTTTTCTCACACCTGTGGAATTATACACATAACTGTCAGTCTGGCATAAAGATAGTATTCATAGGAATACATCACACTTTCCTGAAACATTCTCCTGGTTTAGCTACCTAACAAATGTGCTCGTTTTTTTTTTTTTTTTTTTTTTTCATTGAGCATACAAGCTCCTGAGGCAGGTACCAGAGAGCCTTATATAATCTGTCAGACGAAAAAAATGGAGTGTCAAGTTTCAAACAAGTGTTGGATAAGACAGATATAACCACTTCTAAGAAAGTAAAATCCAGCTTGCTTAAGTACAAACAATATTTTCTGTTTATAATAATAAAAAGCAACCATATATTTTCATCACTGCTGGAAATAACCAACACACGCTATTGTGATAACTGCAGCACTGTGCCGCTGCTGCACTGTGCCGCTGTTAGTGTGTGCCTTGTTTCAGAACATGAATAAAGAAACAATCCCTAGCAAATATATGTTTGTGTGATGGGGTGAGTTGACGGGGTCCCATATTACCGTGGCATGGATTTGCCGTGGCAGTGCCAGGCTCGTACAATGGGCAGTGGCAGTATGCATGTGGTGGGGAGACGGTCCCAATTGACTTGAGCTGGAGGGAAGCCTATTCCGAGTTGCAGCGTGAATAGACTATTAAAAATGTGCTAGTCACTCCGAGAGAGGCTAATTAGAAGGTATAACTGCAAGTCACTTTTGTTCAGTTTCATTGATTTATCAGTCTAAGAGTTTACCTTGGTACAGCGCTCTTGGGCTAACCGCTTTCTAAGCTGTAACGCACATCATTTTTTACAGTTTAAAACGGTTACACACATACTTTTTGTGTATTACGTTCTACTGTAATGTAGTTACTAGTCACTATTTATCTTGCTCTTAAGTATATCTGCAGGTGCACACTGACTGGCTCTTGTATTTGATTTGCTGTGCCATGCTATTCCTGGTTTCCAACACATTAAGAGTTTATATATCTAACGTGTCACCGGCACTTTTCAACTAATGTGTCAATTGCTTTGGTTACTGTGGCAGGGTGGAAACCTGCCAGTGTAAATTGTGGCATAAATGTAAGTTTGGGAGTGATGGGGTTAAATGTATCCCTGCCATCAATTACATATGTGGCCATTCCCCAGTTAGGTAATTGAGTGCTAATTGTGGAATGGCCACATGTATATAAAGAGAGAGAAAAACCCTTTGCTTGGAGGTAGTTTAGGAGAAATAAAAGCTAAGAGTGGCAGACTTTGCTATCAGCAATCACACTGAGATAGCAGTTTGCTTGGGTGTAGTTTATTTTTGTTTGTATTGTTGTTTTTGTTTGTTTAAATCTTTTATTTTGCTTTAATCAAAATGCGCTCCAGTGCTTAAACTGCAGCCATTACATTTCTGAGTCTCCTTCCTGAGGCTAACAAGCCTCAATAGCCTTCATAAAAATAACAGTAAACACCATCGACACCTCAGAGGCTTACTGTTTCAACTGAGAGTGTCTCATTTACTCATTTATACTCAGAACAGCATATCAAAGCAACAGCACAAAAACAAAAGAATTATAGTAGGTTAGAAATCTAGATTTGTATATATAATGTACTACTACAATACAGCCGAGCAGGGAATTCAACGTACTGTACTTTTTATTCATTTTTTCTGTTGCATTCTGTTTACATGAATGTATAATACTATACCGATTTTGAATTTTTACTTTTATTTTTGTTTTATTTCATATACAGGCTGTTTGCTGCAGTCAATAAATGTAATCATGAAACACGTTTAAGTATCATAATGTGCAGTGTCTTTTATTTATCTGTGAAAGGCATATGCTTTTAGTACAACACTCACTACCCCAGTATAACGCTTATATTCCTTTTCCACCTTTAAACTCATACTGCCAAGGCATTATTGTAGTTCACTGTTAAACAACAGATACAAAATAATCTCGCTAGCACTATAAATATATATATATATATAGAGAGAGAGAGAGAGAGAGAGAGAGAGAGAGAGAGAGAGAGAGAGAGAGAGAGAGAGAGAGAGAGTGTGTATCTTATAGGCCCAGGAAGATATACATTTTATTTTCTGTTGAATGATAGTAATGTAAGGGTGTAGCATATAATAACTAATTGAAAAATTCAAGACTATTTCACACAAAGGGTATGACGTATATAAGACTATGATTTTGTTGCAGTGGTCATGGTAAACGTGAATTTGAATAAAGTCAGTGAAATCTTGGAAATGGATGTAAAACCACATTTGATTTGGCACTTCCTTTATTTCCTTTAAAAAATGCAGTATGTCATGCACTGAAAATACAAACCTGCCTGTATCTGTAAATTGTTTGGTTGTGTAGCGCATAGCTTTTACATGCAGCTATGTAGGTCAATGAAAGAGATTTATACCTGAGCGAGCAAGCATGTAAATGAGTGGAGTGGAAGTTTATGGGGTGAATAAATGATGTCAGAATATCCAAAGGGGACATTTCAAAGAAAGTGGTAGCATGCTGTTTTGTACAGCATGTAATGTTCCTGTGGCTTACAAAAGAAAAGCAAGCTGTGACAAACATATTGAACGTGCTTTACATAAATGGAAGCTACAAGACATTGGATCTGCAGTAGGAAAGACAGCTATACAAAAAACTGTTTTGTAAAGACAAGAACAAATGCATTGGAGAACAGAAGTTTACAGGTTTACGAGGCTTTCTTTACAACATGCTGTTTCAGAGTCATGCAAAACTCTAACTATACGTTTTGTACTCTAAAGTAACATTTAAACTTGTCAGCAGTCAAAAGCATTAGTCTTTATATTATTATATTATTTATACTATTTAAAAGTTCTGGCATATTTGGTGACCTTTTTGTGAATCTCTTGTTTTTTTGCTGCACATTCCAGTGAACTGTACTAAAAATTAGTGTGCCAAAATCATAGCCTTAGTTATGATCACTGAACACTATGAATAAGATTACTAGGAAATTCACTGAAGCAAATACTATTGTACAAATAGGTTCAAGAGAGAATTAGTTGTGTTTCCTGAGAAAGGAAGTTTAAGGAATAAAATATGAGCCAAAAGTAGGTTTATAGAAACCTGTTTAAATGTAAAACCTAAAGTATAAGGCCACTGAAACCAGAAACATAGTTAAGTCATGTACACAATGCAATTAGTTCTGCGGATCAAGTAAAAAACGGATTCATCATTATTTTATAGACACTACATTGTATCCCAAAGGAACATACCTGCAGCAGGAAATCAAAGAAGGCAAGCTTGCCCCACTCCGAGTGTTGGACACGCACACAAGGTACTGATGACTCCAGGGAAGACTTTTTCACACCACATCTCTGCTTGAGCACAGCTTGATACTGCAGCCAAGTGAGCGGGAAGGAGTTCTGGTCACTATTATCATCGGATAAATGCTGAATGTTCGGATCCCACCAGACTATGGGCCTGGCTGGACCTCTCGTAAACTTGTATGGAAGAAGTTCGCTGTGGAATTTCCTTGTCACGGATGGCAGGCTCCTGTTCAGCCCCAGAACTCTGTTCAAGTGGAAGGCAAAGACTTCAAACCAGTCCTCTGGAAGCTTGATCAGAGCACAGAGTCCATCCTGGCAGCGGCGTTCTTGGTCTTCAGGCTCTGGAGAAGTGCTCCATCTAAGGCCCACCTTCATTACTTGTCCATGTGATGGCACCCTTGCTTTATTGATAACCACACCGTCAGCAAGCAGCTTCATCTTTCTTACATCTTCTGGACTGAACCACGGGGGTGGCTGTTCTCCAAACCTGATGCTCTCTTTCAGATCTTCTGGGAATGGGTCTTCTGCAAGCTTCCCACACAAAGCAAACTTTGTCTGTCTAGCAGCCATGGACACAGCTCTGGATCCATCCTTCCACTGACCTAGCAAACAGAGCCTCTTCCTACGCAAAGACATGGAAGGCCTGGGTTCCCTTTCATGTTTTCTAATATGATTAGCAGACAGCTTTCCTCCAGTCGCCAGAGAGACTACAAACTTCTTTGCAGCACCAGTGAAGCCTTGAGCATCTGGTTTGCATTTGTGCTGTAACAACTCCCCATCGCTAGTTTGGCTCTTTGCAGTGAATATGAGTTTAAGCTTCTTTGAACTTTGCAAGTCCCCACTAATTGGAGGCGTCCGAATGGACACTATGTTCTTCCTGTCACCTTCCTTCCTTTGTAACTGGCGACTACTGGGTACACCCCCTGCATCCATTGCAGAGACATGGTGGTGCCTTCCTTCACTTGCCTTTGAGGTATACACCTGAGTTTTCTTTTTTCCTTTTGAGGCATGTGTGTTGCTGCTCATAGGAAGTTTACTGGGGCGAGCCCCGTTCTTTGGCTTGTGCTCAAGTTTCTCATCAATAAAGTACTTTATCGGCTCTTCCCTCATACCAAGTGTCCAGTCTCCATGGACAGAAGTAAAGATAGCTCATTTCCTCTTGTTTCTCTGGTGGCTGATGAAGTCTTCATGTGACTCCAACTCCTGCAGACTGTAGTAGGCAGGAGGGAAGGACGGAAAGCTATTTATCATCATCACAGACAGAGCAAAGAGGAAACTGAAAGCAACTACAGGTCTCCTCTTGCAACGCATCTTCAAACACAGTCTTGTGGCCTAAAGAGGAGAGGGAGAGAAATAATAATAGAACTGTACTCTGTAGAGAAGTAGGCAACTACAGAACACACAACGATAGGCTCTCTGGCTGGAGGGTTTTAGGGAAATTATAATACAGTTATTGTTAAAATATACATTTCTTAGCCAGCTTTAAACATTTGGTTTCTTCATTTTGAAAAATCCTGTCAAAGCTTTACATTAAAAAGACTGGATTCTGAAATAAAAGGAAGAAACACAACAAATGCTCTCAAGCAAGTTTGGGACATGTCAAGTTTGCTACTCAGACTCATTTCTCTTCACCCTTTTTAAAAATAAAGAATATACTGCAGCTTACATTTACTCTAGTCTTAAAAAAAAACAGAAGTTAATTATACAAAACTAGAGCAAAACAAATAAGTAACATAATTCAGGGCTTTTTTTTCAATTGGTAATATTAACATAGAAAACATAGGAGTTAAATAGACTAGATTCTTTTTTTTTACTTAAAAATGTTAGTACTATAAATTTGTTGTGCCAATCCTCCTAGTGATGCAAGTAGTTGCAGATGCATGCCTATTTGTCTAAGTTGAGGTAATCCAAAGAAAGTTGTGTCCTTACAGCATAAAACCTATGAACTAAAGTTCTGATGTATAAGTGCATTAAAATTATGCATGGCACACACACACCAGAGATTTCATTCAGCGTATGATCCCCAGACTGCAGTAAAATTCTTTGCGCTGTCTGTTACCATTAGCTTTTTCAGTTTTGGAAAGCGTGCATTAATGATTTTTAGGCTGTGTTCCAATACCTTGGAGGGACCTGTGCCAAACACAGGTTTTACAATCCTGAGAAGTTATGTGGTTATTTCCAAGTAAACATTTTAATTTTGAAGATTACAGATGATGGAAGGCAATGGACTGGCAACACTGGAGGCCAAAGTTCCTACTGAATGAATCCATAAGCCGGGTTTGGGGTTTCTCAACGTTTGTCATGTGCATAATTCACGCTTGCAAACTACGAGCACTTACCTACCCTCAATGATTAAGCCCTTTATTCTTCATTGTTATGAGCTTGAGTTGTTGGTTTTATGAGTCTATGTGAAACCAATTGGCTCTGATCACTATGATTTCAAAGAGTGTTTTACTGCACATGAAATATTTGTAATTGATGGAATAGCTTGAGTGCCTTGTCTGCAGGTGTAGGTTATCAGAATGAATTGCACACTTTAAAGTCTGGGTCTTGGATTTCCTTCTTTTATAAATGAATTATAAAGAGAATTGCATTCTGTTGGTATTGATGTGGGACAGCTTCAAAGAGTTGTTGCAGGCATTGTTTCCCTTTTATTGTCACCCTTATAAAAGGTACGGTTTAAATCTGTTTGATAAATAGAGAAAACTTTTTTTTTTTCTATCTAGTCAGATAATTTTCTGTTTTAAGACACATACATACATGTTCAATATAACTGGTTCTGGTTTACAAAGGCTCATTAACCAGGATTTGTTGTTGATGTCTTATGTCTGATTTCACAGACCCTGAAGAGAACAAATGTTGTTGGACTACCTGACCGGAAAAAAAGATTATTGCTAATCAGGGTTTGTCAAACTGGCTGTAAGTGAATCAATAATATGTTATTTTAACATATTTCTTTGTTATCTATCAGGCTGGGAAAACTCAATTTTTATATTTTATTTGTATTTACTTTTATATCCTTTCTGCTTGTGGTTTCATGGTGATGTTTACAGTGAGCACTAATATGACTGGCAGTGGGTAGGTGCACATGATATATTCTGGGCGTGACTTGTCAGTTGCACCCAGTCAGATGGCTGAATAGAACTCAGTTCCAATGCACTGTATAGGCAGTAGAGGATACTATTCAGAATGTGGCCGTCTTCAAATTGGTTGATTTTTTGACAATTTGAGGACAGCCACATGTATAAAAAGATAAGCAGCTGAGCGCTGGGAGAGAGGAGAGGAAAAGAAAGAGAGAGAGACAACTGCTACTCTTGCTGGATTTAGACCAGCATGATATTGGTTGGATTATTGTGTTCGTTTATTTTGACCACCATGCTATTTTGTTTGTGTTCGGTTTGTTTAATTTATTTAATAAAGAATGAGCACATTTGCATCTCACCCTGCAGCACCAAGCCTGGGTATTTCCTGTTCTGGTGACGTCACCCACCCAGCCACCTGTGACATGTGGTGTTGTTCATGGGATACAGCAACAGCGCTTCAACATACACAGGCCAGGAGAGGAACTGCAGGTAAAGTTTTGAAAAAAAGTTAAGAAAATAGAAGAGAAAAATGAACTGGGATGAAAGCGTGGAGATCAGCTGGGACACCCATCTCAGTGCTCTCTCCAGCGCCACTGGGATAAGCCCTGCTGTCTCCAGCACTGTCTCCAGTAAGACTGGGAAAAGTCCCGTTGTTTCCAGCGCACAACTGGGAGAAGCCCCACTGTCTGCAGCGCCACTGTAAAAAGCCTTGCTGTTTCCATCTCTTGAGAGAGATCCACACCAGTCTCTAACTATCAGAGGGAGAGCCGCATTAGTCTCCAGCATCAAAGGGAGAGCCACACTAGTCTCTAACGTCAGAGGGAGGGTCACACCAGTTTCCAGCATCAGAGGAAGAGCCACACCAGTCTCCAACATCAAGGGGAGAGCCGCACCAGTTTCCAGCATCAGAGGAAGAGCCACACCAGTCTCCAGCATTAGAGGGAGAGCCACAATATTCATCAGTGTTGAAGGGAGGTGACCTGCTGCTCCAACATCCACTGCAAGAAGGAAACTTCCCGCTGCTCCCATCTCCATTTGTTAGGTTTGTTTAATTTATTTAATAAAGAATGAACACATTTGCATCTCACCCTGCAGTACTCAGTCTGTGTATTTCCTGGTCTGGTGACATCACTCACCCAGCCATCTGTGACAAATATATATATAATGTATGTCAGAAAACTTATCACAACTGGCATACATCTTGTAATTTAACCTTGCCTGTTAAAACTATCATTTTTTCCCAATCTCTCCCAGTGTCTTTCTGATTTATTTTAGCAAGGGTTCATGTGTCAGGCAATTTAAAATAATAGTTATTTTTTCCAAAGCTAAGAGAGGAGTTTCACTGAGTCAACACATTTATGGCTTTTGCAGATCTTTTTCTAAAAGATTTCCATTATACTGAGAAAATGGCTTGCTTGCATTTTTGTAGCTCTTCAGTGCATTTCTGAAAACCAGCCTCTCGTGTTTTAAAATCTGTCAGCAGGGATTCCTGCCCAGTGCTACACCACTGAGCTGGAAATTGAGGCCAAACCCAGTCCTTCTCTATATACTGGAATAATTCATTAAGCTTCCTGTTGGAATGGCTATATTGAATAAAGTGCAGTCAATCCCTGCTTTGTTCTATATTTTATTTTTACCATGTTGCAGCACCTGATTCTAATTGTATACATTGAAACTTATAGAGCATATGCTAGCTAAAGCCCTTTGAACGTTTTTTTAAAGTACCTTTATATAAATAGTACCCTGCGATACCTAATGAAATACTTTCAATGTATTTTACTGAAAAATTACAATAGGAACAGATATTACAATATTAGTTTATTAGATTAGTTTACTGGTCTACTATTTTGAATGGAGTTAACTTTCCTATAGTATTAAGAGTTCTTCAGTTCTATTCCTAGACCTGTATAAAGCTCTGCAGTGTTAAAATAGTTATAAGAATTATAATCAAATTACCAGAGATTTGCTTTTTCAACAGTGGAATTAGACAGCTTTAAATTCTTTAAATGATGCTCTGTTGTTGGAAGCATGGTCTAGACAGCAGGTTTGAACTCAGCTTTGGACCCTGGGGTGAATTCAATTTAAAGTTCAAACACTCAAGGGCCAGTTTTTCAAAACGTAATGTGGACAACAGTGACCCCGATTTTGTAATCCTATATTACAGTGCTGCAGCTGCCAATAGCATGTAAAGCAGTGAGCTTAAGAAGCACAGGAATGTAAAAAAAAAGAGAAGAGATACAATGAAACCATATGAAATAATAAAGAAGTGGCTTTAGAGAATCATGTTTAATCCGTTTATAACACAGTAATTCATTCTTACATTTTAGCTTCCTCACCAGCTTGAATCAAGAAAGGATTTTCTTCTCATCTTTCCTTTTGTCAGAATGCGGTGTAGGAGTGGAATCTATTTCAGAAAATGACACCAACAATGTGAAATTACTCTTTCTGTGCCAAGCAGCAGACAGTCACAAAGGAGACGTGGCTGAGATGTTTATACCTGCATTAATATACAGAAACATGCTAAGTGACTGTGAAAAAGTGGGGTATTCTAGTTTTTTACTTGGTTACGTACTTATCAACATTTAGGTTCAAAAGGCAGCCCCCCTTTATCTAAACAGGAAATAATTTAAAAGCATGCTAAATTTAAACTTCATTAACATGTTTATGCAGGTGGCCTGTTATTCGTGAACAGCTGTAACCCTCAAAAACAGTGTGATCCAGCAGAAATCTGTTAATGACTCTCTTAAGAAGGGAATTCCCTTGTGACCTCTTTCTCCTTTTACTATGGGTTAAAGAGATTTACTTCCCTCTTTCTAGCAAGGTGTACCTGTAGTATGTTTAATGTCTCTCTCGCTGAATGTTTAATTTCTCTTTTGGATTAGTACATTTGTGGAAATCACCAGTGAGTTTCCTCCATTAAACACACAACATTTAAAAAAACATTCCAATGCCTTCTTCACACGGCTACAAAATGTCTTTCAAATTGCAGCGTGGTGTTTCTCCAGTCCTTCCCATATCTTGAAAAGAGGGCTCATAGTTAAAGTTGTAGTCTCAGGTAGTTTTTTTCAGGTTGTTTTCACTACAAGCCCTTGTTATGTCCTAAAAGGAAATGGTTTATCATTGAATGGTACCACATTTTCTTTCCCAGCTTCAGTCAGAAAACCTGCAGATGACATTCATGGCCTTCTGCCGTGGATAATAACATTCCTCTCAGAGTCATTTTTATTGACTGGGGGGATTTATTTTCTCTAAATAATAAATGTATTACAATGTCCAAATCTGTCGGTAATAATGTATAGAGTTTCTGTCAATATTTGTTTGGTTTCAGTCTTAAGAAAATGAAAAGACAATACATATTAGCAGTGGGAAAACACTACAAGGTTCAACAGAACCTTCCCATGTTTTTTTTTTTTTTTTTATTCTCTCTCTCCATATCCTTATTTCTCCAGAAAATACATTTTGCATTACTCACATTTCCTGTTTTTTTTTTCCATATTACCCATTGTTTCCAGTAATTCTATCAGAATTTCGATTGCTCCTAATTTCCGTTTCTTTTTACTTGTAATCCTCTTTGCTTTTTTCTGATAAAGTTGATAATCAAACATTGGTACCAAATTTAAATTAAAAGGTGAAAGAAGACTTCAAGCCGTGTTTTACTAAGCCGCTTCTCATTGTCTTGCTGAGATTTTCTGTGATTAGTTCAGGGAATTGGGATATGTATGATCAAACAAATATTTAGTTTTTAACACTACTGTGCAGTAGCTAGGAGACCATGTAGTGCGTGTTTATTTTACTGTTGTGGTTTCTTGCCACTTTCCCATAGATTAGACTGTGATCCTTAGATTTGCACTTCAAGGGTATGCAGTATTTTGAGCTGTGTGAGGGTTCCACACAGGTTTAAATCACTGCACTCATACACTGTTACTGATGCATGAGCAACAAGATTTAATAAAACAACATATATAGCAGAAAATAGCCAAAACTATCGTAGTTTTCATTTACTCTGTAAGAGTAACCATCCCCTATACGTCTTCCTATGCATTCACCGGGTTGTTATACAATATCTTTGCAACGGTTTATTACATGTCCCTGTCCTTTACAGAGATGCCAACTTCTGAAAGGAGAAAATAGTACCATGTGCCGAGCAAAGCCAGTCTGTTTTTTTTTTTTAAGGCCAGAGGCTGCTAGCCCCTAGAAATAAAAAGGTTCTTAGGCTCAGGCAAGCCAATTACCTCATTTTTGCTGTTCAACCTGTAATTTTGGTAATTGTAAACACACAGCATTTAGAATTTAAAAAACCTCAATAAAAATACTACAACACTGATTTTTTATTTTTTTTATTGGAATTCTATTTATTCTGGATTTAAATATTTGTAATGAAGCGTGTTTTAGGATCTCGTAAGTGCTATCAAACCTGCACTGAAATATTCAACCTCAAAACTTTATAAAAACTAATCAAAATAACAACACCTCAAAAGATTTAGCATAATGTTTTTTTTTTTTTTTTTATTTACATTTTTATAACTATCAAAACACAAATGCTGTAGTATCCAATAATTAATTAATTAAAGCGAACATACAGTATACAAACACACAGTAATGGGTTGTGTCAGATGTTGCTTATTGCTGGTGTTTCTTTGTACCTATGTGAGTGATACAGTCATGAAGCCCGCCATGTTTCACAGAGAAGTCTGTCAGGCAGTATTCACAGTAGATGTGAGACTGAGACACTCAGCTTCTTTTAATGAATGACCAACTCGATATTTCTAACAAGCCAACCTCGATCTTTCAGATGGAGGAGAGTGACATTTGTTTGATGTGCGATTCCTATTTTAATAACTGATAAGTAAGGCGAGGATTTTCTAACAGAAACTTGTACTAAAAATCACAGAGCAGTCACATTAAACATGTTCAAAATCATTGGCGGAAGGGGGAATGGTGTGTGAAGTCACGGGGATGAAAATTCAACTATGTTTTTTAAATACAATATAGAGTACCTATGTATACATAAAATTTGTCTGTCTATAGAAGTAGGAAAAAGGGAAAAATAATCTAAATATGTATTTATAATGGTTTTCAAAACATCAGGTTCAAGTTTTAATCCTGTAAATCGGTAACCTTAACATATTAAACTATAAACAAAAATGTTTGTTTTACATAACATTTGGTGGGGTTTCTACGGAACAGCAAACAGAAACGATCAAAGAGATGACCAACAACAATACTTTTGTTATACTGGATATCTGTCACAGGCCAATTATTTACTGAGCATTTCATGTCAAAGCTACCGATAGACCCCTCCAGGGAGTGGCACCCTCGGTCTCGCCTACCGAGGGATTAAGTAGTCACTCCATGGAGACTGTTCTCTTTTGCATCGAACCTGTGAATGCGAGTGATGCGACCTTGCAAGGTTTGTTGGTCGTCTTCTCTTTCAGCGAAACGGGGTTGCATCCGTAATTGTTCCCTTCAAATTCGAAGACAACCACCAACAATATTTTGGGGAAAGTATATCAAAGCCATCGCAAGGGAGCATGAGCGGGCAGCAGATGAGGGACATCCCGCTACCACTGAACTAATTTCCGTGGTGTGAGTGTGCAACCTCAAGGGCCCTTGTGCCTGATGAAGGCATGGATGGATCTACCACATTGAGTTGATAGAACCTGGTGAATGTATGCAGACTAGCCCAGCTAGCCACAGTACAGATGTCAATGAGACACCTCTAAAGAGGGCTTATGACGTAGCCATTCCTCTGGTAGAGTGCACGGCCACTCTCCCAGGTGGAGGTAGGCCAGCAGCAGTATATGCAGACAAAACTGTGTCCACAATCCAGTGGGACAGTTGCTGTTTCCAGAGGGCTTGACCAAGGGTCCTTTCACCATGACAGACAAGGGCTGATCAGACTGACGCAGCCCTTTCGCCCTGTGCACATAGCTTCTCAATGCAGAGGAAATTCAATCTCTGATCCACCTCAGAAGCAAAAGGAGGGGGGTGGAAAGCCTCTAGTTCCACCGATTGGTTCAAGTGGAAAGCCATAATCACCTTAGGGAGGAAAGCGGGGTTCGTGCGCAACAATACCGTTTCCATCATCCCAAATACGCATAAAGGCACTGTGCACTGACAGAGCCTATAGCTCACTGACCCGCTAAGCTGAGGTGATGGCTAACAAAAAGGCTGTCTTCATAGAGAGGTATTTCAGCTCTATGGAATGTATAGGCTCAAACAGGGCCTTAGTGAGAGCCTCCAATACCACATCCAGACTCCACTCGGGGAGGGTGTCCTTTCTTTAGAAAACGAGTCACCAGAATATGAGCGCCTGGGGATACTGAGTCACTGGGGACATGGCATGCAGATATAGCTTTCTCTAGGGAGGCCGGGAGCAGCGTTATCAGTGGGATTGCGTATACAAGCATTCTGGGCCACTTGTGCGCTAGCGCGTCAACGCCTAGTGGACCACTGCAACGGTAGAGGGAGAGCCATAGGGGGCAGTGAGTATTTGCCGTGGCAAAGAAATTGACTTGGGCCCTCCTGAACCATTTCCAAATGCACTATACTACCTGAAGGTGGTATCGCCACTCTGACGGGTGAGGACCGGCACCAAATTCATCACTCCCAGCAGATGAACAGCCCGGCGGGACACCAAGTTCCTCTTTGCCCAGGGCAACAGCTGAAGCGCTATGCGGTGGACAGCTCGCAGCTCCAGCACATTTATATGCAGGGATGTCCTGCGGCCTGACCAGAATCCATGGACTGCTCTTCCTGCCCAGACCGCACCCCAACCCGAGTTGGATGCGTCTGTCATCACCATCTGACAGTTGTGGATCACTCCCATCCTTACGCCTTTTCACAGGTGAGGGGCTTTCCTCCACCAGTGTAGGGCTTCCCAGCATATGCGAGACACGGTCAGCCAACGGTGTCTGTCGTGTTTGGGATGTAGCCGGAAGACATTGAGCCACATTTGGGCCAGGTGCATGTGGAGCATCCCTAGTGGGGTGGCTGATGAAGCTGCGGCCATCAGACTCAACAATTTCTGACACAACACCAACTGTACTGTGGATCCCTGCTGAAACAAGGCAAGACAGTTGTGAATGGCGGCTACTCTGTCATCCGACAGGTAGGTTTGCATTATAAGGGAATCCAGCCGGAGACCCAAGTAAACTGTACTTTGCACCGGTGTTAACTGGCTTTTGGCATCGTTCAGGGTGAGACCCAGTCTCACCAGATGCTCTGTCACGATCACCATGTGGCTCACTGCACTCTCCTGCGACTGGGAGCAAATCAACCAGTCATCCAGATAGTTCAACACTCTGATCCCCTGCAGTCACAAGGGAGGTAGGATGGCATCCACACAATTTGAAAATGTGCAGGGGGCTAAGGAGAGGCCGAATGGCAGCACGAAAAATTTGAAAATGCTTCCTTGAAAGGCAAAGCGGTTCCTGTGCATGGGACGAATAGGAATGTGAAAGTACGCGTCCTTTAAGTCTACAGTGATAAACCAGTCACCTGGCCAGACTGGCTGGAGGATGTGGCAATGTCTGACCATCTGGAACCTCCTCTCCTTCAAGAACCCATTGAGGTGTCCCAGGTCTAGGATAGGGCAAAGGCCCCTGTTGTTCTTTGGCACCAGAAAGTATCTTGAGTAGAACCCCTCTTGCTGAGAGGTGCGTACTACAAGACTGATGGCTTGTTTTCAAAGTAGTGTATCTACTTCTTGCATGACAGCCAAGACCTGGAGACTGTCACTCACGGATGTAAACATGATCCCACGAAAGGGAGGAGGTTCCGAGCGGAACTGCAGCTCGTAACCGGTTTGTATGGTGGTGAGCACCCAGGAGTCTGATGTGCAATTGCACCAGTATTGCAGTTGGTGTTGGAAGAAGTGATGGGTCTGAGGCCACAAACCTTCAGGGGCCCTGTCGGAGCTGCTGAGACTGTGGTGGAGCTTGTCTAAGAGGCTGTTTGGGGTGTTTCCTCAGAAACTGCTTCCCAGATTGCTGATGTGGAGTCCACTGGCGGAAACTGCGCTAGTCCCAGCGCACCTGCACCCTCCAAGGAGGCCAGTGGTGCTGCATGCTTGGAAACGCACAGCGCCAAGTCCAGTCAGTGCAAGAAAGATTGAACTTCCTTCAGGAAATCCAGGAATACCAGAAAAGGCTGGGGGGTCGAAGCTTGCGCTGGTCTGAATACAGAACGGCGCTGTTCTGGCGGTCCCTTGCATGGCACCTGGAGGAAGTTGGAGGCTCGCTCCATCAGCGCTCAAACCGAGCTTGACGTAGGGGTCACGTCAGTCTCTGAGGCTGGGCCCTGTCTCCTGCTGCTCCAGGGAGTCCCCATCGCAGGAGGCTGCGTTGGAAATCACGTCCCGGTCCCCTTCGCTCATCGTCTTGTCTTGGTCCGAGATGTCGACGACCGCCGGTACGGGCGGGGATGGTACCGAGGCAGGTGCTGGGGGCAGAGCTGAGGCAGGCAAAGTGGCAAAACCTGCTACCTGACCAGCTATTCAAGGACCTGGGACATCTAGCTCTTCAGGTCTGAACCGTCCTTCGTCTCCCTGCTGTGCCTGGTTCGCTTACTGCTCCTCGAGGGAGACTGCGAGTGGCTACGGGCTCGGTGGGCAGGAGCTTGTGTGCAGGGAATAACCTGTGACATGGCTGCCCAGGGCACGCTGAAGAAGGGGGAGGGTGGGGCTCCCAATGCTGCAGAGGGCTCAGCTGAGCTGGCTGATAAAGTCGCTCCTGTGAACTCCACCAGTCTTCTGTGCAGGGTCCGAGGCTGGGACACTGCACAAATCGAGCAGAACGTCTCGTCGCTTAAGGCAGAGGAGGCGTGCTGCATTCCCAAGCACTTAACACACAAGAGGTGCTTGCCTATGGGGGAAGAATCCCTCCATGGGACGTGCAAGGGTGGAACTTAGACATGGTGCTGCCCAGAGCATCTGCAGTAGGGGTGTCAATGCATGGTACATCAATGTGCCGAAGCACCGAGGTGCCGAGGCTCTGGAGCACCGAAGTGCTGAAGCACCGATGCACTGAGGCTCTGAAGCACTGAATACAATGAGGGTATCAATGCATTAAGTGCCTGTGCACCGAAGGTGGCAAAGCATCAAGGCGCAGAGGCTCTGGGGCACCAAGGGTGTTGACGCACCAATGCAGCTATAAATGCAGGCTCTGAGACAGCTAAAAACCGAGGGCACTTACAGTGCTGATGCAGGGACTGATTAAGCACCGAGGCTCTGGAGTACCGAGGGCACCGTCGAGGCTTAAGGCACCGAATGCATCGAGTGCACCGATGCACCGAGGGAGCTGAGCATCGAGACAAAAAAAAACAACACACACAAACAGCAGAGCTGAAGGTAGTGTAAACTATTTTTTTTTTTTTTGGCCGGACACAAGTGGGAGGGGAAGGTACGCCCAGTGGCGTCGACTCGACAGCGAGTACGGCAGTGCCAGGTCCCAGCAGAGGAAGCGACTCCTTCTTTCTCTGTTAGTTTTGTTTTTTTTTTTTTTTTTTAGCTGCAAGAGCAGAGGAAAAAAACCCAAACAGAAGAGGCTGTAGGTTAGAAAGCTGCCTACAATCGGCAAGCGATGTAAGCTGTTGCAATAAGGAAAGTATTTTTTTTTTTTTTTTTAAAACGAAGCACAGTTACACAGCGTTTGTTCAGTCTTCAGAAGCTGAGTTACTGATTCCAGGAAGTGGCAAGCTGACTTCCAGCAATCTTTGCATGGAATCAGCAAAAGACTCAAAGCGAGAGCTCTTTTACAAAGATACAATCACATAATTGTAGAGGTTAGTAATACCTCCCTTACGTACCTGATGGTGAGAGGCAAAAGAGAACACGGTCGGGACCGAGATTGTCCTCAGGTTAATGTTGTGGAGAGGGGCCATTGTATGGCCGTGACAGTATGTTTTTTTGTAATGGGGGGAATCGGCGTGGTCCATTTGTGAGGGGTCGTGGGGGAGGGTCATGCAGCTGCAGGTGTTGAGTAACAAGAGGGGCCGGGCAGGGGGGGAAGAGGTGTGGGCACTGCAGGGTGGTGCGTACGTTTGTCGCCGCGCATCATATGATTGTGAGGGAAGTCCTTTTGTTAACGCTGAGGCGATTGGAGAAGTTAGTGCAATTCGGCGTCTGCTGGACCAGGTTCAAGCATTTGCTAAGTTAACGAACCGGAAAAGAAAAAGGTTCTCGTTGGTTTGTGGTTTTTGTGTCGTGTTTATGAGGTATTGGCGAGGCTCTGTGTGGTTAAGAGTCAAGGTGTGGTCGCGTATCGACAGACACTTAGTTGTGCATCCTTAGGCGCGTTCCGGTACAACCCACTTGTATCCGCATTTTCATGAAGCCCTGGGGCCCGTTACAACAAGCACTAAGTAGAGACACGATTGATATACCTCTAACAGCGACATTTGCTTGCAGGGTCGGGTCAATGGACCGTGCGCCGTCTGTAAGAGCGTGGGTCACTATATCACTCCGGCGCTGTGTAAGCTTTTAGTGCTGCCGATGTGATAAAGGCCAGAGAATAAGAGGAGTCATGTAAATATAACCTCTAGTGGAGCGACCAGGAAGTTGAAGGTGTAAAAAGAAGAGCTAAAGGTATCAAACTGACACACATGCACAGCACACATGTGGTTGGGGGGGTGACGTCTGTTGAAAGTAATATTCATAAACCATGGTCGTAGGGGATTATTTTATTTAGTTTGGTTATAAAAAACAAATTGCGGTTGTGCGCAGGTATTTGAGGCCCGGCGGCTCAATCTGACCAGGCGCCGGGACAAAGGCTCCAAAGATTAAGCTGGCTACTGGGCCAAGACTAGCATTTGGCGATCGGCTTGCTGGGTTGGACCAAGGACCCTGTTGTACGGGGTAAGCGTATGGGGTTCGAAAAGTAGGTGGTGGGAGGGGCTGTTCTGGTTAGCGGGTGAGAGCGGGTTCTGAAAAAAAGTATAGGATCTGGACGTTTTAGGTGGGTAAGCTTACAAGACCCTCAGAACGTTGTACGTGCGGGTTTGTTTTTTAAATTATATGGGATTGGAGACCTTCGGAGATTCAAGCAATTTAAACTTCGGTCGCCGTGGAAGACTCTGTGGGTATAAGATAACTAGTTTTAAGGAACCGGTTCTGCTGTTTTTTAGAATAGTGGTTTAAAAATTGATACGGGTACTGTGTCGCACTATTCGACTGTTGCCTGCTACAGGTGGATGTTATAGGGTCATGGTGTGCGATGGAGCTGAGTGCACACACATGGGTCGTTCGATGTCACGGGAGTGTATGCCTGTTGCATGCTGTGGGTGGAAATGTTTGGGAGTCGATACGTCCGTGGAGCTTATTCGTTGTCGATAGGGAATGTCAAGGGTGTGCGAGGAGTCTTAAAAGCCTCTCCACTTTTGTTTTTAGACGGCGCTAAATTTAGAAATTAGGGATGGCACTTGACTCACGACAGTGCGGAATAAATAGAGTCGACGCAGGAGAGACGTCCAATCGTCTGGACGCTAATTTTGGTAAGTTGTGAATTGGACAGTAAATAGTTAGGTGCAATGTGGCATGGGTAGTTGTACTTGAGAAATATCGGCGGCTTGGATTCTTTTGTGGTTGGGGATCGAGCTGGTTTTTAACGCTTTTGATG